>NC_079170.1:63626450-63726450 GCF_947568905.1 Ostrea edulis
ATGTGTGGCTTTTATTATAAACACAACATTGTATATATGATAGTGAAATTTTTAATTTACTTCACTTGGATAAATTTATAGCTTTATGAATTTGCATTTAATTTTGATAAAAGTAGATATGATTCAAATTTTATTTCTAAAAAATTCAGAAATATCTTAATCTCTTGAGATGCATTTTTCTTCTGGTTTGCGTCAACAGTTAAAATAGGCTAGGACTGGTATTCGTTTCTTTAACGTATTGGACTGTACTTCCGTGGGTCAGTTGATAAACATGACATAACAACATAACTATGATAATGCAAACTTTGATAAGTTATGAAAGTTTGACAATTTCATCTCATATTTTGATTAATTTCATACGTATTGACTATTGAAGAATCCAGACTCGTTTTCCCTGAAATTGAAACAATATTTTACAACACTTTTTGAATTATAACAAAATTAACAATGAAAGTAAAGTGTTGACATCAATTTACAATCCAGTCATCAAAAACGAAAACAAGACCTAAGAATATTCACTGCCTTACAGTTACAGTCTGATTATAGTTACCCCTCCATTACAGTCGTGTCGCCGTACCGAGTGACGGGGGGGGGGGGGGGGGGTGCTGTTAGCAATCGCGTTGACGACCTTGGTTAACTCTAAAATTAATTTTTAAATGACATCTGAAATGTATTTTTGTACCATACTTGGTTTATATATTGAGGACTCAAATTTCCCCTGTTCGATTATAGATCTAGTCTAGAAAGAGTGGGGGTGGGGGGTGGGGGAGTCATAGAATTATAAGATCATCGATGACTGTATCACTATAAGGATAGATAAAATTTCAGCATAAAACATTCATGCAGAATGTTACGATCTTCAGAGCAAATGTTTAATGCCCCGTAAATACTTTCCGCAACAAAGTCGTCATCTGATATCTGTGAAGTCGGACTGAACTGAAGACTGAAGTTTATAGCGCACGACGCTGAGTGTAACTTAAAACGATCGTTGTCGCTGTCACATTTGATGACAATGAACCAATTGAATTTTTTAAAAGCTTCATATCTCGGAAATTCTACCCCCGCTCCCTATTTGCACAACAAAAACCTTACACTCTCTTATAAATCTTATGTACACCGGAAGTCAATAAGGACGTAAACGAGTCTTGCGCCACCTATGTTTGAAATAGAGGAAACAACTGACAAATATTCGTAATTCAATGAAAATTGCACCATCTTATATATTTTCAAAATGATTTCAAAAACTTTATACCCTCAAAGCATGCACATGAATATGCGATTTTGGTGATTGATTTTTTTTGATTTTTTTTTTTTTTTGATTTTTTTTTTTTTTGGTACAAAATAGAATTAATGTTTTTATCAGTCATTGATATATATATTCCCATGCCATTGAGAGATTTTGAAAAATAAAATGGTTGCCATCACTTTCACAGCTAATGCCCCTTTAGGATTTGCTATTGATCGTGGTGTACACAAATATATATCAATACAATGCATTTTGTTGAGATTTTGTAACAAAGGTCAAATTTATAAAAAGTATTATTAATTTTTGTAAGATGTCTATGGATAATTTTTACATATGCAGGGCACATTCTTATCGATCACGAATGTTTGATTTCACACTGTTTATCTGGAATATAATTCCCAATTGACAAAAAAATATATACGAGGGCTGTTCGATATGTAATATGTATTGTACGATATCTCAAAAGCATTCGACTCAAATAGTGAAATGAACAGTATATCCCTTCAAAGTACAGTAAAACTCTGAAATAACGAATTTCTGGGGACCCTCCATAAAAATTCGCTATAAGCGTAATTCGCTATACGTTTATAGCGAATTCATAATCCAAATATAACGAATTCGTTATAAAACTGATTTGTATACATGTATACCAGTTCTATAAGAAAGCAGCAATCGATATACTTGCGTTTGTATTGTCTTTAAGAGAAATGAAGCCTATATATTTTCGAGAAGAAATATGTTTATACAAGAAATATAAACATTGATTTATATATGATAATTTATCTTGATGGATTATTAAGTCAAGCAAGAACATGTCGAGAGAAATGCCAACAAAATTTTGCGCAAAACATACATGTACAGTCTATTGTATTATCCGCGGTTTGAAATAGATAATGTCAATCTCTGAATCCATTTCTGAAATGCGTCACGGTACGCTGATTTAGGTAGACCTCTGAGGCACTGACTGATGACTGATGATAGTATGGTGGGTGTGGCAAGACAGTAAACTTCTCCGACTTCAAAAATTGCTTCAGAATCTCAGATGTACAGTGTATGTGGTGGAGCATTATCAAGAAATAGACGAACATGCCTTAATCCTGACACAGGGCGTCTTTTATGATAATAGATCTTGAGATTTTTCAGTATAAAATCTCGGTAATATAATACAAAAGTTGACCTTTTAACACTTTTGTCCGCATGGCCGTAGGAACCGGGGGGGGGGGGGGGGGCACGGGGATTCATATAGTAAAATTCACATATGGTGTAATGTATAATTATTTTTAAGCAGAAAGTTCATTTAATTCAATGAGACTCAGAGTCAGTCAGTGTGACTATCCTTTAGCTTAAATAAAAAAATATTATGAAAAGCACTTAATGCCTTAACATTTCTTAGGGCATCATCCAAAAGGTCGTAATCATGAGGTAATTGTTCGGTTCTCGTTGCCAGTTCCGCATCTGGCGTCAAACCTATGATATGTAGTGACTGTTCCTTTGCCAAGTGCCCGGCACTAGTGTCGTTTAAAGTCCTTTACCGGTATTTGTTGACGACTCATACGAGTGAAAAAAATCTCGCAAGGGACGACTGATCAAAAGGTATCTAATATGTGTGACCTTGACTAACTTTCAAGGTCTAATAATTCATTAGATAGCTTGTTCATAGAAACTTCGTCTTGATACAAAAATGTCTATACCCAACTGCCCTAATACCAGTTCAACGTTTGTATATATTTAAAATCTTTTTGTAAAGCTAATATGATGAATTGTTGACTTTTTTATCATCACAATTTTTATGGTAAAGGTAAACCCGACAATGTGTGAAGTACTGTTTATCAGTGACGTAACACCCCCAATGTGACGTAGGTCATGACGTGTAACAACTTTTTCAAAGCTTGTAAAGTCTCAGGCTGTCAAGACCTGTTTCATTCTTGGACCAAGAATAGACACTATCGTATCAGTGTAAGATCAACCTTCCACACAGTTTTAACTTTGATTATATTTCACAATGTATGCCCAGACGGACGAAAGAAAGGCATTTTTCGAAAAAGTGCACGATGAAGTGGTCACAAAGAAGCTCTCCAACAAGTTCCAGCAGACAGACAAGCCAGTGAAGGACAAGAACGGGAACCCTCTCACAACAACAGAAGAACAATTGAAGAGATGGGTAGAACACTTTGGAGAGCTATTAAATACACCAACACCAGATATGCCTCCAGACATACAACCAGCCAATGCAGACCTCCCAATCGACTGCGACAAGCCAACAAAGACAGAGATCAGAAGAGCAATTACCACACTTAAGAATGGAAAAGCAGCAGGGCCTGACGAGATACCAGCGGAAGCCATCAAAGCTGATACAGAGACAGCTGTTAACATCTTGCACAACCTCTTCAAGAAGATCTGGGAGGAAGAGAACGTCCCAGAGGAATAGAAAGAAGGCATCCTCATTAAGCTACCAAAGAAGGGTGATCTGAGGGACTGCAGTAACTACCGGGGAATTATGCTCCTGTCAGTGCCTGGCAAGGTCCTCAACAGGATCCTTCTCGAGAGGATGAAAGAGGCAGTGGACCCAAAGCTCCGTGACCAGCAGGCTGGTTTTAGACGCAACAGATCATGTGCTGACCAGATGGCCAGTCTGCGCATCATCATCGAACAATCACTGGAGTGGAAGTCACCCCTCTATATCAACTTCATCGACTACGAGAAAGCGTTCGACAGCGTGGACCGTGAGACACTGTGGAAGATACTGAGACACTATGGAGTACCCGAGAAGCTCGTCTCCCTAATCCGTAACACCTACCAAGGCATGACATGCAGGGTTACCCATGCTGGCCAGATGTCCGAGAGTTTTGAGGTCAAGACAGGAGTTCGACAAGGTTGTTTGCTGTCACCATTCCTCTTCCTCTTGGTTATTGACTGGATCATGAGGACTACCACATCTGGCAGGAATAATGATATACAGTGGACACTACTGACGCAACTCGACGATCTCGACTTTGCCGATGACTTGGCTCTCCTTTCGCACAACCACAGTCAGATGCAGGACAAAACAACTCACCTTGTAACAACATCAGCAGGAACGGGATTCAAGATCAATTTGAAGAAAACAGAATTGATGAAGATCAACACCACTGTCCAATTAACAGTCACAGTTGGTGGTGAGCCCATCAAAGAAGTTGAGTCTTTCATCTACCTGGGGAGTGTGATGGACAGACAGGGTGGCACAGACCGCGACATCAAGTCAATAATCAGCAAGGCACGAGCAGAATTTACCATGCTAAAGAACATATTGGCCTCAAAGAACATACGCATTACTACCAAACTGCGGATCCTTAACTCCAATGTTAAGTCCATCTTGCTGTATGGAGCAGAGACAGGGAGAATGACCAAAACAACCCTGCAGAAGATCCAGACATTTTACAACACCTGTCTCAGGCGCATCTTCAACATCCGATGGCCTGAAAAGATCACAAATGAAGAACTATGGAAGAGAGCAGGGCAGGAATCCATAGACATACAAATCAGACGTAGGAAGTGGGGCTGGATTGGACACACCCTAAGGAAGCCACCTTCCAGCACCACACGCCAGGCCCTGACCTGGAACCCACAGGACAAGAGAAAGAGGGGACGTCCAAGAAACACCTGGAGGCGTGACTCAGAAGTAGAATTAAAAGCGCAGGACATGACCTGGCATGACGCCACAAAAACAGCCCAGAATCGTGTTCGTTGGAGAACTGTCGTCGACGACAGGCCTAAGTAAGTAAGTAAGCACGATGAAGCAAGGAATGCAGGAAAAAGGGATGGGGAGCACTAAGTTTTCTTGTTAGACTCAAAGGGCAATTTTTAAAGAAATATCCTCTTCCAACAAGCATACCTAATATCCCAACTTCGAATATTCGGAAAGATGCTGTTTCCTCAGAGCTTTATCCTAATGATGCTCCTTCTGAGGTTATTCCGATTCAGATATATGGTAATGAGAATTGTTTATTCAGATCTCGATCTCTCTCTCTTTGTGTTTGGACATGAGGACAATTTTAAGGAAATGAGGGTACGAATTGTGTTTGAACTTGTTTCAAACCTGAAGCTCTACACGAATGAAAACACTTTTGTGACCATGTCTACAAACAAAAGTTCACTTCAATATGTCTTTGAAAGTTCCCTGTCAGAAGAGTGTTTAATTACTGGTGATTTGATTGCTTCGTTACAAAAGGAAACAATAACAACAACCCAGAACGGTTACTATTCAAGCCTTTTACATATGTTCGTAGCTTCTAACGTTTTGCAGAAACCAATCATGTAGATTTTCCCCGAGGTGCAAAACCCTGGTTTGAACAGACAAGATCATAATCAGATTAGTGTTCCTCTTGACCGTGCTGATGCTAAAGAATATCGGGATGCTATCCACATCATGTGGACTCAAACAATTGCTACAAAAATAGATGGCTGGACACCTAATCATTTTGTTGCCTGTATTCACAAGCATGAGGAACCTGTTTCAAAGCGTTCGAGGTTATCCTTTGAGGATTCCGAACCTCATCGCTCATTTGAACCAAAACAATCACAATATAGTCCTTCCCCACTCTTGGAGTCTAACACAAATGAGGAGTCTGTTGAAACAGGTAAATTGGGGGAAACTGCAAACAAAGAAACAGACAAACATGTTAAGGTTGCTTCCTTTATTGATTCTTCTTCTTCTTCAGAAGATGATATCTCAGAAATACCAGTTCAAAAGGCCCAGGATGCCTATCAACAAAGTACGAGGCCAGTGTTAAGACATGGCTGCTTCTATGGCTGGTTCAAAGACAGGTGTTGCAACACAAATTCATGCACTTGAACCCAGAGCCCTTTACATACACTGTTATGGTCATGCTCTTAACCTAGCTTGCAGTGATTCTATTAAGGGATGTAAGTTGCTTAGAGACACCCTGGACATTGCAAAGGATATAACAAAGTTGATTAAAGAATCTCCAAGAAGGGAGATGATTTTCAATACATTAAAATATGCCCAAAATCTAGAGAAAACGTCAGCGGGAATAAGGGTTTTGTTTCCCACAAGATGGACAATAAAAGCCGACACATTTTTGAGCATTTTGTCAAACTATGAAATTCTAAGAAATGTTTGGGATGAAAGCCTCCAATACGTGCGTGAGGTAAAAATGAGAAACAGAATTAGGGGAGTGGCTGCTTATATGTGCAGGTTTGATTTCTTCTTTGGGTGTTTGCTGAGTGAAAAACTTTTACGTTATAGTGATAATTTGGCAAGGGCTCTGCAGGCTCCAAATCTCTCGGCGAGTGATGGTCAACAAATGGCATCAACGACAATGAGTGCTTTGCAAAGTCTCCGAGATGAGACAATCTTCACTCAGTTTTACGAGGAAGTTGTTGAAAAAGCAATACAGATGAACATCGATGATCCTGTTCTTCCTAGAAAACGCAAAATTCCTCGTAAACTTGATAATGGGACAGCAGCACATACTTTTTCATCGTGTGCAGATATGTATAGGAAAGATTTCTACGAGGCATTAGATCTGCTTTTAGCTGGCATAAAATCTAGATTTGACCAACCAGGTTACAAAGCTTATGTTAAGCTTGAAAACCTCGTAATTAAGGCTTGCACAGGTCAAACGTTTGAAGAAGAATTCAATTTTGTCACGACCCTATATGATACAGATTTGAAGCTAAAGGATCTTCACTGCCAACTTATAATGTTAAAGACTGTTTTGCCTAAAGACTTTACGCCAGATATACCAAGTGTAGTTGAATTTTTCAGACATTCAAATGAAAAAAGTCTGTTTGCCAAGATCCTCAAAATTCTCAAACTAATTTTGGTACTTCCTGCAACTAACGCTACCAGTGAGCGCTCATTCAGCGCCTTGAAAAGATTGAAAACATCACTGAGATCAACAATGAGCCAAATACGAACAAACAATTTGCTTTTATTGCATGTTCATAAAAATGAGACTGATGAACTGAATCCAGAAAAAATAGTTGAAGAGTTCGTAAGTGAAAGTGAACACAGACTGGGGATTTTTGGAAATTTACCGAGTACTAAATACCTTTTGACTCAGAAATGATTGATAACAAAATGATAAAGATATAAACAAAACAAAAAAAGATTTTAAAAAATTCCTTAACCCCCCCCCCCTCCCTCCAAAAAAACAACAAACAAAACTTAAAATTAAAGTTGAGGGGTTTTCTGGGAAACTAATTAGATTCTATGTACATAATTAGATTTATGTACATGACGTACACCTCAATGCTTGCACATATTTATGCAGTTATCTTTTTACTAATGGTTTTGTCGATATCACTTTTTTGTCGTAAATTACTTTGGTGTGGTGCCCCCCCCCCCCCCCCCAACCCAAGTGAAATTGCTTCCTACGGGCCTGTGTCCTTCGACACCGGAATTTGTACGGCTATACCATCACATGAGAAGAATATGCAATAAAGAACCTTCTTTGTGCTTATGATTCGTTTGTCAACTATACAGGCCTTCTACCGTGTTTAGTTAGCCATATTTTGTTTCCAATTTTTCTTACTGGTTCGAAATAGTGAGCCCATGTTTCGTCACCAGTAAGAATGTTTGCAAATTGTCTTTGATTGAATTTGGGAAACATTTTGAGCAATTGTTGTCAAAGCGGTTTGTACTCCTATCCGTTTTTGGTCATCTGTCAATATATGCGGTATCCATCAGGCAGAAATCTTTTGTACTAGCTTTCAAAATACGCTTCAAAATGAAATGCACCCGCGATAGCGATACACATGTACCAACAGCTTTGACAATATCACGAATCGTGTATCTGCCATCACTTTCAATTATTTCCCTGACTTTTCGGACATTTGGCTTGCCTGTTACAGTCACAGATCAGCCAGATTTTCCTGCATCTTTGATGGACTCTGTGCCAGTCAGAAATTTCTTTCTCCACCTACGATAACGAACTGTCTCAGATCCATAAACTTCCCCCAATTCAGTAAAAATCTGTATTACCGAATGACCGAGTTTTGTGCGAACTTTTATATAAGTTCTAATTTCTTCAATATTAACAA
Source organism: Ostrea edulis (assembly GCF_947568905.1). Classification (NCBI taxonomy): domain Eukaryota; kingdom Metazoa; phylum Mollusca; class Bivalvia; order Ostreida; family Ostreidae; genus Ostrea; species Ostrea edulis. Next base: position 63,634,741 of record NC_079170.1, read on the forward strand.
CTCGTTTCCCAACCATTTTTACAACAGTGGTCAACGACTGGCTCTATTGAAATGACTATAAGTTTAAAACTATGTGGAGCTGAAGGCTGTTGGAAATGTATTGAATAGAGTTATTCAAAAGTATCATCATCCACGAAATCGTGCAAAGCGTTATCCCGCTCTGGTACAATACACATTTCATATCGAACATCCCTCGTATATGTTAGGATAGATTTCTTTTATACATGTACCACACACAGGAAGTGATTTTGTTCCTTTAATAAAAATGTTAAAGTTTCAAAGAAATAAATTTGAAGGGAAATTTTACGTATCTGTTTGAAATATAATTATGTTTGAATAATGAAATGTGTACGTCATACAAGTACTTCAAAAAGTTATTGATCTATTCGTCAAAGTTAAATTGATGGACGGAGGGGAAAGTTAAAGAGCTATACGTGCCCTCTTCCTGAAACTTGAAAGGAGGTCACCTTAATTTGACCCTTCAATTTGACCTGTCCTAGTGACCGATAATGATACATGTAAATAATCCATTATATTAGAAAGGTATTGACTTTTGACATAAAAAATTAGAGGGCTCATCTACTATTTGATACATGTATGACCAACTCGATTATGAAGCCGGTCAATATAACTCTCAGATTAATGGTTCCCTAGTCGGTTGGATTTATTTACCATTCCAGTGATTTTTCCCCCACCGAAAATGTAGAAACGACACCAGCTCAGGTGAAGTGCCACAAATTTTATAGAATCATCAGATTGTTCAAATTATCGATTGATAATTATGCATATCATAATCCTCACTGTTTGCCAAAAACGCAAACATATCTAGTTATAATACTTTCAGACTCACTTGATCCCATCGTTGCAAACTACTGTTTATTTGATTTGAACATATTTAAAGTTTATTGTCTGGATGTTTTTACAAACGGATTGAGCACAAGTTCTGTTTATTCTCACGTCCCATGTTTGTGGAATGGATGAAACGATAACTTCTTCCTCGCTCGTTGAGGTGTCCTCTATTTGCTATATAATATAGGCTATAGTGCTTTTGACGCACATGCTATGATTTCAAAGTTGATAAATAGCATTCGTTTATTTTTTTTATGATACAAGAAAGGAATAAGAGGATTTGGAGTGAATTTTTTTCCCCACTAAAAATGAGTTTTCCTACCACTTTACAACATCAGTGGGTCGAATTTGAGTAGGGCCGAAATATCTGGCAACCGCACTATGCAGCACTAACCTTCACCTTCGCCTCGTTTTGGCAGAGCTGCCGTCAATATACAATCATGTTCTGTCGGACGGCACAAGTTTTTGTACCACAATGGTAAGTTGAAAGAGACTTTGCAAATATTATAAGATCATGCGAACGTTCAACTGTCAATATGTGCTTTTATCAACATTTCTTATCTTTGTGGAGGTCCATTGTGTCCAAAAATCTCTATCAACTCGTGACCTCTAACAACCCAAACTGCAAGACCGGTGCTACATAAAGTAATGGCTGTGCCTATAAAAAACAGAATTTTAGCCAAATTTAAGGTTTCTTTGAATGGATATCCTATCAATTCCTCAAATGTCACAACAAGACTCATACGGCTGTATATCGGTAGCGAATTGCAATCCGAATTTCCTCAATAAGGGATCGCTAGGTGTTATAACTCACTGTGAGAACATGGCTTAAAAAAGTGTAACTGATATATTTGTCTCTAAGGTACATATTTTATATCTTATACCTGCGTAGGGCCCAGTAGCAGGTCAACAATATATTCCTTGACTGTCAATGCAAAAAAAATAATTAAAAAATAGATAAATAAATCTAGGCCTGGTTCATACAAATGAATCCTTTCGCTATATTTTCTCAAATATGAAGTCGATTTAGGTTCATGTTTCATAGAATAAACAATATCTAACAGTGTTTTTATGTTGATCATGCTGAAAAATTACTACTGAATTTTGTGATTTTCTCATTGAAACATTTAGAAAATGGACTTAAAATTTCCTAATCTCAGCGAGATTCGTCGAGGCTGGATATATGGACTGACGCCTCTTCCGAATCTCAGACCAGTGTCACATAAAGTGATTCGGGAAATCTTGCCTGAACTTCGGCCGCTTGTTGCGATTAAAATGGGTTAAATTGAATTTCTTGTCCGCTTCAACTTTTCGCCTTAAACATCCTATTAACTCCCTATCACAATGAAACATGCATTTCTTACCTTTACAAGGTGTAAATCCCACAGTAATCCAAGTTGGCTATTTTCGAAGCCATTGCAAACGGCCACCATTTCATATTTTACCTTCTCAACACTGAAGAGTTCCGATAGTTTAGGACGCCTTCAAATACATTGATTAAATATTACACAGTTTTCTTTTTATTGCTTTTAATTTTTATGCTTAAATGCTTTGTACAAAGTAATTGTCAACCAGTAAGTTCTGTATTTTCAATCATAGTACAAATTGTCATGAAGTTGTCATATCGAAACTCTCCAGTGTTGAGAAGGTAAAATATGAAATGGTGGCCGTTTGCAATGGCTTCGAAAATAGCCCACAGGAGAGATGCAAGTCAAAACAGTACGCTAATACGCAATGTCGAAGACTTGGCCTCCACAATGCTAGCAGGAACTAAAATATGAAACCATAGCAATAACCAGCAAAATTCTCATTATTACAAATACTGATCGTTTGGATCATCTAAATAACAGATTATTGGTTAATTACTTAATCTAATATTTGTAGTAGTATGGAACAGCAGAAATGAACATAAGATATGACATGAAGATGGAGACTACTTCTAACCATAGACAAATTGAGGACAGAAATAATGTTCTATTTGAAAAACTTACTCTTTACTTACTTAATCCTCTGGGTCCTATGGGGAACATAGGGCTGCAACCACACTCTTCAAACATACACGGTTCTGGGTGATCCTCTTTAGCTCAGCCCATGTCATTCCAGCAGCCTTCACTCTTCTGCGTCAGGTCTGTCTGGGTCTTCCTACTTTTCTTCTGCACTGCGGGTTCCATTCAAGGGCTTTGAAAGAGCTGTTTTGAAAATTCAAAATAACTTGTGTAGATAGATATATTCAATGAAACCAATTTGGAGCCCTTGAACACAAACAAGTAAAACAGCAACATGCATAAGAAGGAAGTCGAAATTGATAGCAGCAACATGTCGACCTTACAAAAAACAAAAATAACGAAAAAGAAATGTCTAGAAGATTACAACAGATAGGGATTATCTGTATTAGATGCTTACAAGACCTATGTAATTAATAAACATCCAAAAAGAACCTGTAACATATGTACTTGTACTAGAGTATTAACATTATTACTCTTTTATATTTGTTTGGTTCTTGTATATAATATGGAATATAAATTAAGGATGAACAATGTTTAAGTTCTTTTCACTAATTAATATAAATTTACAAGCCTTTTCAATCAATCATGTAATGTCCAATAAAGTTGTCACTTGTTTGGTAATTTAGAAATTTACGGCACATGCAGTTGTAAATTGTTCACCCTTTTCAGAAACTCTGAAACTGTCAACTTTTTCAAGACTAATGGAGTAATGGTGCTTATTTCATCATTTTATTAACCTATGTGATTATTGGCTCTTTTTAATAACATTTTCTTTCAATTTCAGCACGCAAGTGCGTGGAATGGCTACATTGAAAGAGAGTAAGTCCCTGTTTGCCTGTTTATCATGCTTAGCATTTTGTTTGAGTTTCACAATATACATTGTCAGTTGCAAGGCTCAATGAAAATTATGATGAAATCATATAAATGATAATTTATTTAGAATTATGATGCTGTGATAATTTATTTAGAATTATGATGCTGTGATAATTTATTTAGAATTATGATGCTGTGATAATTTATTTAGAATTATGATGCTGTGAGTAATGAGTTACTGTTGGTTTGTTATTGACAATATTGTGTTTCGTTAAGAGTTATGAATCAGTCCTTATGTATTAAGAATTGGAATACTGTATGCATTCAGAGGTTCTGTTTGTGTAAAAACATATTGCAAAATTTCTGTTTTGTTACACATTTCTAAACTTTTATTCTTTAATTCACAGTTCGTCTCAGATTGAAGTCAGTCACCAACATTCAGAAAATCACAAAGTCAATGAAGATGGTGTCAGCTGCAAAATATGCCAGGGCAGAAAGAGAATTAAAGCCTGCCAAACCATATGGAGAGCAAGCTACAGGTTTGTGATTTCTGAAAGGTATTACTGATTTACATATAATGGGAGGTATTCAATTGTGCATGCATGCTTCATTGCTTCTTCTCCATGGTGGTATTGTCAAAACTTGTTGACTTTGCCTTAAAATTTAGTCACAAGCTTCCGCTCAGAAGAATGAAAATTCAGTGTGCATTTCAGCTGGATTTGTACACCATGACCTACTTTAGGGCTGAAAGTAGGTCAAACAATTTTCCAGATTTTTTTTTCGTTATGGATAAAGGTATTGCCCTGAAATTTTTGTTACAATCTCCCTCTTAAAGAAATACATACTGATAGTCAGTTCACATGCCAGCTGGATTGGTGCACCATGACCTACTTTAAGGCTTCTCTATTTAGAATGTGTGTGATATCGATTCAGAGTGCATATTGTGCTTACAGGTTGAATTTTGCTGACTGTCCGACAGGCGTATGATATACCATTTTCAGTGCTCTTGTTTAAAAAAATAACACAAATTCATTATGACACCTATATACCAAAAGTTTCATTGTAAAGTCATTCTTTATTGTAATAATAGTAAATTTAAATGTTGATTTTTTAAATCCCTGACTGTCCTCCATTTGCAGCTTTGGTAAATAATCTGAACATGAAGGAGGACGATGAGACGGAGATGATCATTGCTCTGACCTCGGACAGAGGTCTCTGTGGGTCGGTACACTCCAGCGTTGTGAAGGCAATCAAAGCCAGATTACTAGAGAAAGATGATGCCAAACTGATCCTGGTGGGAGACAAAGCCAAGGCCATGTTGCAGAAGTATGGAAATATACTAGTGTTTAAAATATGTCTCATTGAACTTTAAAGGACATTGAAAACAATTGCTTAGATTGAGGTTTTTCACATCTGTACAATATTGTTAGTGTGTGATAGGAATTATGATGACTCGTTTTACTTGAGTTGTTTGTGATCATGAAGTGTAATCATTTTATACCTTCACAAATAGAAATACATTGCATATACAGTTTTACTTATTTAAACTTAAGAATTCCACCATATTTCAATATACTGCAGGGCTCGAAATTAACATATGCCCGTCAGTCTGTGACTGGTTAAAAGTCTGGCGGACTGACTGACATTTGTTTTAATCAGTCCGATGGGACTGGTTAATTTTCTAAAGCATCATTTTGGAAATTATACTTATGAAATTTTATACACACATTTGGCATACTTCAATATGTAGATATCAGACGAATCTGATTTGTAAATATAAATCCCACATTTAAGTGTTACAATATTGTCTGAGGCATATTGAGTTAAATTTCATTTTAATAACATTAACGAAATATGTTTAATTATTTCTGGAAAACCCTGTTGGACTGGTAAATTTTTTCTGCGGACTGGTTGAAATTATACCCCATCAGTCCGGCTGGACTGGTGACACAAAAAATTAGCTTCAACCTCTGTACTGCAGTAAAACCAAGAGAGCATAGAGAGATTGCATACTTCACTGCAGCTGCACAGTTCTTTCCAGGTCACTCCCAGAGATTACTATAGCTCCCTTATTTTACAGGAGAACTTAAATCCGGATCACTCCAGAGATTACTGTAGATTCCTTATTTTACAGGAGAACTTAAATCTGGGTCACTCCCAGAGATTACTGTAGATTCCTTATTTTACACGAAAACTTAAATAGACGTCAAATCACAAGTACATGAATTTACAAATGGTCTGTTAATTAAAAGGTGATTAACAGTTTTAAATGTATTTTAGCAACAGAAATATAAAATTGAATGATTTTATTTAGCGAGTAATGCTTCTCGCAAAATTGCGCGATACTAAATTCCATGCGTATATTAAGGAATCTGCAGTCACAAGCTGCGACTAGTCATTTTTCTGTTATGTTCCCTTCATATTTTGTCCTTTCACTGACCACAATATCTGTTAGGAATGGAATATTTGTATTCTATAAAATTGCTTTGTAGATTATATGGAAAGAAAGTCCTAGGTCATTTTAATGATATTGGCAAAGCTCCTCCCGTGTTTGGAGATGCTTCAAAGATTGCACTGGCAGCTTTAAACATGGGTCTACAGGACTTTACTAAAGTCACCCTGTATTTCAACTCATTCAAGTAAGTCCAGTCATTCATTTTATTAGTACACCTTTTCCAAGATATAATTTCTTTATATTAAAGTTTGTCTGTCTTAAGGTATATTTGTCATGTACTTTTTCCTCACAGTTTATACTTCTCCAAATCCATTGAACCAATTGAAACCAATCTCACCGCAGGGCATTCCATTTCTAAAGGTGTTCGTGTTTGGTCAAATGCACATGTACAGTACACGACACGAGTTTTATGCATGTTCCACACAACACAGTGGACCTTTAAAATTGTTGGCACCTTTGAAGTCCTAATTTTTCAAGCGAGCTAGACATTGAAGTCCACGGAGGATCTCCATAGATGCCACCGCGCATCTCCGTGGATGTCACCTGTACCTCCGTCGATGCCACCGTGTACCTCCGTGTGATAAAACAAAGAAATAAAATACATAGTAATATCAAGAATAAAATTTTCAAAATGATTCACCCAAAAAACCATTTCGCTTAGCCAACATGCCCCCCAACCCATTCATTATTTAGAAATTAGCTTTAAATCATTCAATTCTTGTAATTGTTGTTTAATGATACATTGGTGTTGTCGGTACATATCCATATGCAGGGTGTATAAAACTTGTGTTGTATACTGTAGATCTATGCCCCCTTTCCAACCGAAAAGAATTGACTTCAAATAAACTGTGCAATTTGGCAAAATGATATTCAAATATCTGTTGATATTATAGATGTATATATTGTGGTGATGTCAGATGTGGTGGTGATGTCAGATATTGGGGTGATGTCAGATATTGTGGTGATGTCAGATATTGGGGTGATGTCAGATATTGTGGTGATGTCAGATATTGTGGTGATGTCAGATATGCAGGGATCCCAATATGTGTAGTGTTTATACGTGTAGCTATTCAAAACCAAAATATTGTGTATTGTTGTCAAATATTTACATTCACTGAATCTTTTCTCTTATATTTCTTTTGAAATTGACATTGCTTTCATCATGGATAATGAATGTATGCATAACTTTATTGCAAACTAGTGTGATCTGCTTACACAGGTTATGAATTTTTTCTACAATACTTGCTACCTTCATCATCCAATGAAACAACAAAGAAAGCATTTTATTGTTTAAGTCACTATTTGAAATGAAACTATTACATGTACATGTGTACGAGCTAGGATGGTTCAGGTGAACTGTGTGGCCCATGGACCTCTTGTTATAAATTAAGCTTTACATGTCATTGATTTGTGTTTCTAAATAGAACATCATTCCAGTGTACTGTATCTATTAGTGATTTTGTTTAATCCTGCTGTTTAATACCACATTGGTATAAGGAAAACACTTGTTTGATATCAGTATGTATGACTTGGGTTATAGAGCTACACTGGTGTTGCTTTATGTGAAACGGTTCTGTACATTTATGACAAGTCTGCGAATGTTTCATATGTGATGCATGGGATACATATTGTTCAATATTAGTGCAAGTGTTACTATAAGGTTTCTCTAAAAAACATATCCTAAAATTATTTAAGCATGATTTGTTTTTTAGATATTTGAAAAAAGTTTGTTAAAATAATTGTATGTTTATGAGAATCCCTTTTACATGTGAGAATCCTGCTAATTTTTTTTTTTAATTGTGTATGGACGTTAAATCTGTATTCCTTATGTCGAGTACCCTCTATGTACATGTATGATCAGTCAGATTTCAGCCTCACACACATACCCTTTGAGATTTATGCCATCATTTTCTTTTATTACCAACAGGAGTGTTGTAGCTTTTAGAACCACCAATTTAGCACTGCCAACCAGAAACAGTCTGATGAGTGCCGACAACTACAATCTGTATGACAGTATGGACGACGAGGCTCTGCAGGCTTACAATGAGTTCACGCTGGCTACCATGGTGTATTATGGGCTGAAGGAGGCACAATGTAGTGAACAGAGCTCCAGAATGACAGCTATGGACAGTGCCAGCAAAAATGCAGGTATGTAAAAAGTACACTATAAACGCAGTGCCAGCAAAAACACAGGTATGTAAAAAGTACACTGTAAACAAAAACGCAGGTACTGTATGTAAAAAGTACACTATAAACGCAGTGCCAGCAAAAACACAGGTATGTAAAAAGTACACTGTAAACAAAAACGCAGGTACTGTATGTAAAAATTACACTGTAATGATTGATTGTATCTTGCTTAACGTCTCGCTCGAGAATTTTTCACTCATATGGAGACGTCACCAAGACCGGTAAAGGACTTCAAATTTAGGCCTATGCTCCGCGCTTAAGGCCATTGAGCAGTGAGGGTTCTTTAGCGTGCCACACCTACTGTGACACGGGACATCCGTTTTTAAGGTCATCTCTGAGGACCTGTGACATTCACACCTGATGCCGAGCGTTTGGCGATGGAACTGTCACTACCTGTTTTAACGACTTAGGTCTGTCGCGGTCGGGATTCGAACCCCGGGCCTTCCGCATGCCCAGTGTTCTAATCCCAGCCGCGACAGACCTAAGTCTTTAAAACAGGTAGTGACAGTAAACACAGGTATGTAAAAAGTACACTGTAAACGCAGCGCCAGACTTTGATGAACTGAAATCTCAATGTCAAGGCTTTGTGACTATCAAGGTCATAGTCAAATTTGTGATAATGCTTGGTTCAAAGACACACTTTTTTAATACTGCTGATAAATACAGAAATATGTGGGATATATTTGATATTTGTGTGGAATGAAAAAAGTGTAATGCAACATTTCATGTTTTATTTTCTACTTTCAGGAGAAATGATCGATAAACTGACTTTGACCTTCAACAGGACCAGACAGGCTGTCATCACAAGGGAGCTTATTGAAATCATCTCAGGAGCTGCTGCCTTGTAATAAACATGTACACTAGGATTATCAACAATATCACCATCATTCTGCCAGTGAAATAACATTGCCCTGTGTGTGTGAAACTTTTAGGGAAAAATGAAAAATGTACATGTAGTGTTGAATGTTAATGATGATATTGTTTCAAATAATTAAAACATTTTGAGATGTATTTTGATATTTCTTTGACTAAATTTGATATTTTGAGAAATTTTTGTGGGTATTTCATTCAAGTTCCTGACATGAAATACATGTGATAGGCTGAGTAGACTCTTACAACCACTGCCATTATTATAAACTGAATAATTTTGCCACCTGCTGCACTTTGAGGTACATCATGTAGAACTTTGGGCGGATTTAATCTATAAACTTGTATAACACATCAGCTGATCAATCTGTAGAATATTCACCTATATTCAAATTGAAATTTAATTTAATCTCAATTTTCTTTATCCTTTAGATCTTAAACATGTATTTCGTGAGAAAGTCAACTGTATTTCTCCATAATTTGTAAATTTGGTGGGATTTTCTGATGAGTCTAGATTAATATATGTGCAAACAGCACACATGATCTCATTTGTTTAGTCGTCTTCCATTTGGAAGTCAAGGTTAAGTAATTTTTTAACACATTTCAGCTGCTGCTGGTCATTTTTTCAGTTGTGGTGGCGGTTCTGAAATTTTCTTACCACAACATACATGTATGTACAAACCATTTGGGTCATATAATGGCATAAAGAGGGCATCTATCTGCTGTTGGGATTATTTTTGTATTCAGCTTGCTAGCTGCAATAATGTAGCCCTCCGATTTTTTTGATTTTTTTTTCGAAAACAGAATTAAAAAAATTGGATAGGGCTACATTATTGCAGCTACATGTATCAGCTTGCAAGCAGGACACTGCATAAGGCTTAAAATCATCATGGGGGAGATCATGAGCTGAAACTAGGTCGCAGTCACCTCGCTTATATACATGTATGAATGACGTGACTAAATGTTACATACTGTCTGCCTCAGAACTTGGATACTACGTACATAAAAGTTTAGAATCATAAAACATTAATCAATTTGATGATTCTCTTGGTTAAGTTCTGTTGCAAGCTTATACTGGGTTAAAGTGACCTTAATCACATGTAAGGATGATATGTAGTAGAACCATGTATGATTCATAGATTACTTTCTCACTCGATGGCTTGAATCATCATACTGTCACCTAATGTCTAAAACTAGGTCATAGCAACCGAATGTCGGAAAGCCTTTTCTGGTTTAGTTTGAACACTAGAAATCCAAAGAGCATGATGATTACAGATGTCATGTGTTCTGTTGTTTTAGAGAACGTCCTGTCACGTTTCCGTCATGTACAGTGGTGATACACACTGCAGTGCAGGTTGTTTATCCTGCCAAAGCCTGCTGCAACGTTGAACCTCAGTTTTTAAGGTGTTATACAAAAACTTTGGTGCTCACTTTTAAATGTCGAGCGTTTGGCAAAGGAGCAGTCGTTACCTATGTTAAACGTCATACATGTAGGTCAGATGACACCAAGGCATAAGTAGAGCCATAACTTGTGACTTACCGGTCACCTGTATAAACATTTTGTAACCCCTGAGCTACCAATATAGATGACATTTGGATGTAATTGAAAGCGGCAGTTCAGAGCATTCTGCATTTTTGCTACACCTGCTGATTTAGATATTTTGTACTTTCTTAAAAATCCATTTCGTTGCCGCGTTTCCAGTTGGTTTGATGTAGTTGATCACGGGCACCCGACCACTAGACCGTGCAACCCTTTTCTACGCACACGCTTTGTATTTCCCCAACAAAGTCAATGTTGGCCATCTATAATTTGGTTTGGAGGAGGGTTATCATTACATGGTTAAATGCCTGTCGTGTTGATTTCTTTATTGTGTGATGCAGTCTTTAAAATTAGCATGCATGCTTTCAAACTCTTATGATCTTTGTGCATGATCATGTCATACTGTACAAATACTTATTTTCACCATTTACATTTAGTGCCTTGGTCAGTGACACAAGATGGTTGTACTAAAATTTGAAAATTTATTCATTCATGATTTTACGCCAAATAGGAAGTACATCAGCTCAGATAACTTCATTTTTATAATTCTACACCAAAATAAGTAATGTTTACACAGGTCCTTGACCACCTCCATGTCAATGCGTCTTACATTAGTTCTAAGATAACAGTGCTGAAAATTGTCATCTTTTTCGTCCACTGAACTTTATTGCATCCAAAACTTGTATCAGCAGCAAAGTTGGAACTCATGGAGTCTGACTCAAACTTAAGACCTTTTTACTGTGACCTTTGACCGGTGAAGGGCTTCAAATTTAGGCCTATGCTCAGCGATTGCAGCCATCGAGCAGCGAGAGTTCTTTAGCGTGCCACACCTACTGTGACACGGGACATCCATTTTTACACGCCCGTCTTTATACCTGTGTCACATTACACTGCGATTAGGTATCCGACTAGGTAGCGGGTTCTGAGCGGCCTGAGAATGCCAAAATCTGAAAAGTGTCCGGCCGGGGACCATGCGGTGAGAACACGCCATTCAGGGCCCGTATACCCCACCGGCAGCTTTTAGCGCGGAGTTAAATCCTGGCGATGTCAACCCCATCGTAAGATAACGCTCACGTGCTTCAGCGAGTTGTAGACGTAGGAACGGCAGTCTCAGATGCCTCAGAGGATTGTCGATGTTGATGGCAACAGCGTCGATGATGATGTTGGAGATGATGACGATGACGATAGGTATATATACACCAGTTTGCAATTACCTTAATTGCACTTAACACGCATGAAAAGGCAAAGGTCACCGAACGATACCCGGATGTTCTCAGAACGGACATCGTCCGGGCTTCATCCGATACCCCTCAGGTGTCCGAGCGGTGACCGCACGGGGGTACCTAGTCCGTACGATGTCCGTATGGGTACCGGACGTACCCCTCCCGGTTACCTACCGATAACCTTACGGATATCGGGCGGCCACCAACACCATCATTCCATACGCTCCCCGCCCGGTAAACATACGGCTGCCTTCCTTGTCCCGCCCGAGGTGCGGGCGGTATATGAGGAGAGCTAATCACCCGGCTGAGGACCCGTGACGTTCATACTTGATGCCGAGCGTTTGGCGATGGAACTGTCACTACCTGTTTTAACGACTTAGGTCTGTCAACTGATCAGATGAAAGACCATAAAATAAACAGTCACTGACATATATATCAGTGCTCCCACTGGACCAGAATTCCCTTTCGCCACTTTTTCGGGGAGTGGCGCGGCACAAATAATCACATGCTTTACAATTATTTCCATCATATTATATATTATTTTATTCATTACACTTATTTTAGCATTTTGAATCAGTTACATTACTTAATCATATCCAGCTACCATACTTAAACATTTCTTTCTGAAATAATAAGAAGTTGATTTGTTTGATAAATTCTATTATGGAAATCAAAATTCAGATAATAAATCATATAAATATAAACTTCATGATGCTACACCCTCAGTGAAAACATTGTGTACATTGGCCGAAATGCAGATGTCACAAAACATCAAGCCCAATTTAGAGTCGTATCTCAACCATTCCCTATTAAATTTCCGTTTTTGTATGGAAGATTTTGCAATTTGGAGAGAATCAGATGTTTGAGCAGGTGGGGTTGACTGTAAATCCAAACATAGATATTTTTTAATTTTAGACTGACTAGGGTCAGATGCTACAAGTTTAGTGTCAAAATAGAATGGGGTGCATAGTCTTATGAGATTAGCATTTTTATACTGTTGCGCACCGAACTTCAAAGAAAATTATTTATTAAAATTGCTATGTCCATATCAATGGTGACCGACCGCATTGTTTATGAAATATTCGAACTAAAATCAAACACATCAAAATCAAAATCTTGTAATCAACAAGTTTGGCCGTAAAAACAAACAATTGATGTATTCATATACATGTATACATTATACACAATAATACGGCCAATTTAATTACCGGTCGGTTCTCTGGTTAAAGGACATATCTCGTGTTTTCAAAGTATACAATATTACATGCATTTTGTCTTCTTTATGCTAATAGTAATTGATTCTAATAGTTCGTTCGCCGAAATTTTGCGATAATTAACCACAATACAGACTTAAATCTAAGCCCCGATTTCAAAAAGTCAAGTTAATTAGGTAGGTAGTCACGTGGTACAGTGACGTCACATGCGCCGCGCCTTCGGATTGTGAAAGTACTGCGAGATATTATTAAAAACTCAACTTTTAGGGGCCTAATTAATTTACCATGGGCAACATTTAAATCGATGTTGATAAATTGTCCGAGTTTTATATGTGTTCGCCACCAGTGCACACATATAACGATGTAAATACCCAAATATAGCGAGTAAAGCGTGTATGAAATCGGCAAAATTGTGAGTAAATAATGTTTATATGGGTCGCTGTCTACAAACTGTTTGGGGATGTTATTTCTTTTATACATCTGTAATTGGCGCTGTTTTTCTAAAATAAACAGTGCAATCATTATTTATTTTTGGATTAGACAAATTATGATACGTTAAATTGTTGACGACTAGGCCCTATGCCAAGCTATTGTCACGCGTGCATTTCGGAAAGAAAGAAAAAGACAACACACACACAAATCAATAAAAATATTCAAATTTAAAGTGGTAATCACATTATTTTATTTTGATAAACCAATCTTATTACTATTTTTGAATTGTGATCTGCACGTCTTTAGGAAGTACGAAGTGGGAGCACGGCGTTATAGCCTACTGACGCACTCAAGATGCTAGGAGTTCAATAAAGAAATAATTTTATAATTCAATTTAAAGTTAGGAAATACAATATTCTATTATTTGTATAATTTAAAGTTCAATTATTTTGTATCTTTATTTTTTGTTGTTGTAAATCTACCAGTTGGTAGAAGTTACATTGTATCGTCGATATATGTTGTTACAAGGTGAAGGTCAGTTGATCCGAGTGTGTATTGAATTTGAAGAGCAAAACAGAATGTACGCTATAGGCCTACCAGTGCTTATAGCTTCGATATATCCATTTTCTCGCAGTTTATCAGGGTCTCTGTCCAAGCGATGTTTGAAAAGGTGACTGGGTGTGTTTTTTAAGGTAAAGTTCTTGCTCCAACAAAAAAATTATCCACGTCTTTTTTCTCGTACCTTCCTTCGAAAAATTGAAAAATACTCAGTCTAAATCCTTTCTACCGACAACTAGTACACCCGAGCACGGCACAAAACATCTTAATGCATTATTATTTACAAGCCGTTAACGTGACAATTGGTTTTTTGTCGATTAAATCTAATCTGTTTATGAAATGGCTAATAGATGTTTTCAAACCCGAGGGCGCATATGACGTCACACAAAATGGCGCGTAAACTAGCGAAAGAAAATATGCATATCGCATGATTTGAATTTCATCGCTTTCAAACTCGAAAACTACGCAAAATATTTCATTTAAAACACATTTAAAGTAGTTTTAGGCATAAAAAGAGTTAATTTTGCTGAAAAAATGAAAAAGTTTAGAAACATGCGTTGTGTCCTTTAAGAATTGACATTAATGTGGAGATGATAACACGATAATGAAAACGACTTTAAATGTTAAACAATTGACCACAGCAGGGTAAACAGCTGTCCGATGTACTTTATTACATAATCACCGACTTTTTTGCAGCCATAAATTACCTGAGGCTGTGACCAGCTCTGTGTGCACTGGAGCGACGCGAGATTTCCGGTCGCACGCGTTGACTGAATAAACAGATTTTGACTGCATAAACAGGCGATGTGTCACTGACAAAGGATTAAAAATACAATTTATTGCAAAAAGGGATTTTCGCCACTTTCAATTTTTTTTCGCCATTTTTGAAAAAAATTCGCCATTGGCGAAAATGGCGAAGCCCAGCTCGAGCACTGATATATATGAATGATATAAATACTACTAGTAAACATGTACTCCATCTGACTATTCTTAAAAAATAAAGCCATACAATTACTCAAAAGTTTTAATAGGTTTCATGCCACTGATAAGTTGAAACACAAAATATTAACACAATATGCAAAAATTATGGCTACTAAGATATTGCAACCTTTTCACATGTATTAAATACCATGAAAATAACACTCAACTTTGAAAAAATTAGTGAAAAATAATCTGTTATAAAGTACAACTTAACAATATACAACAACGCCAATGGCTCTATAACGCAGGTAAGATGCTTGCTCTCATTGTCAACAGCAAAGTCCCCAAACTTCCTGCTATACCCAGAGGATGCATGTACAAAACAGTAGTACACACTCTGCATAGGAATCAAATTAAAAGCTGTGATTGGTACAAAAGTGACACATTCAAAATAAATGCAATATGCAAGCACAAAGTACAATTGGCAAGTAAGTTTTTAATTTTAGCATCAAATACAGAGCAAGTTTGATCCCATCCAGTGTAGTTTGGTTTCGGTAATACTTTAATTGTGTCATTTTGAAACAGATAGCAGTCAACTGTGTTGGCAACATACATATAAACTAAGTCAGGCCAGGGAGGGTGCTGTCATTTCAGACCAAACAGACATAGCTCTTAAGCCAACACTTTCATTGGTCAAACTAAATGATTGTAGTGGAGGATCAAACTTGCTGATGAAGTAGGATATTCACCTATATTCAATACAATATCATTATATGGCACATGAAGTTGCTGATCAAAGTGAGATAAATTTATGAAAAACAAAGTGTGAATGAACTGAATTATACATTGTTGAGCCCAAATGATAATTGCTTTAATATGGATTTTGACATCAATCTTTAGATCGGGTGCTGTACGAACATGTAAATGTAAGGTTCAGCGCTGGGTAACATTTCTCATCCTTACAAATCTGTTGCTATATAAGTTACATCAAACATTAAGCAAACAATACTTATAATGCTTTCGGGGTATAAAGGATGTAAATGCATCATAAACAAATACAAGCACTTGTAGATAAGAAATATATGGAGGAAACAGATAAAAGCAAGTCAATGATTGAGCGGAGCTTCATAACATTGTATAATGTATAGATCCAGATAGATTCAGTGGTAATGCCATGTATAAGGGTTTATTTCAGCTCCAAGTTCGTTCACCTTTCTAGCTGAAGGTTTTGCCTGGTTTTCAATTCACCCAGAAACAGTTATGTTAAAAGAGAGTCTCTAAAATGAAATTTTCATTAACAGCTCCACAATTCTATCTACATGTATAAAGTCTTCAGACTACATTCTTTACATAGAAGCACAATACACAAATACATGTATGTCATATATAAATGTGTGGTACACAATTCTTGTTTATTTTATTTCAACAACATACATGCATATTGTGTATTAGTGTTACGCAAGTGTTGAAGCAAACCTCGTCTGCAATTACATACAATGTAATATGTACATGCAGTACTATATATCAATCAGATTAAATTTCAACTACAAGGTACAGTATAATTTTCAATGAATATCTAATAATTGGCACCAAAACAAGTTCTTTTTAAAAAAAAAAAAAAAAGAAATATTTTTGAAACAACATTATACGTGAATTGACGTGGTACTTTGGTCTTCCAGCTGAAAGCCCAGTAGAATCACTTGTATATAAATGAAAAGTATCACCAAGTGACACTTATGTTGGTCAATTCTTAATAAGTGGAAACGAATCCGAAAACTGAGGAAATAAACCCTCTCTTGTACTATATGACAGGTATCCATTCACTGGCTATCTTAAAGCATAATGATAATGAGTATCAATTACAGCTAAATTTCTTAATTCTGCTAAAAGAAAAAGGAATGAAATGGGGGGGGGGGGGGGGGGGGGGGGGGAGAGAGAAGGGGTTGTCTTTCACATCATTCAATCTATTGCACATATCCTTTTAGTTGCATGCATGAAATGTTATAATGTAGAACTTAAATGTAATGGAGTAGATGTACAATGACAAGGTATTAAACTTCTACTACTTTGTACATTCATAAAGGAACATATGTTCTCTTGCGGAATAATCTAGCACTTTGTACATTTATGAAAGAACATATGTTCTCCTGCACAATAATCTTATACCACCAGTTACAAGATGGAACATCCGCAGCAACAGGTTTGAGGATAGTTCGGTGCGTAACAGCAGTGTTCGAATCCATACACAAAGAAATCCGACTCGGTGTCCTTCCATTTGTACAGGCATTGAGTCACTGGCACAATCCTCACTCTGTGTCTCTGAAATAAACAAATACGCCATTTAAGAAATCAATTTATACAGCTGTACAATACACTCTACTGTATCCAAAACATATCTTTATAGTTACTTGTCAACAAGGGTCTAGATTTTTTTTTTTTTTACGGTTACTTGCCCACAAGTAAGCAATGACTAGAAATACACTTGCCCAACTTCAAAATTTACTTGCCCAAAATTAAAATGACAATAATAAAGTCAACTGCTTTAATTGGTTTTTGTCCGTTCTTCTGAAAAAACTGTTGTTTTTCCTTTTTCTTTAATTATCAGTAAGATTGATTGAATACTGAATGTTATTTAACGTCCCACTCGAGATTATTTCACTCGTATGGAGACGTCACCACTGCCGGTGAACGGCTGCAAAATTTAGGCCTGTGCTAGGCACTTATGGCCATTGAGCAGGGAGGGATCTTTATCGTGCCACACCTACTGTGACACGGGACCTCGGTTTTTGCGGTCTCATCCGATGGACCGCCCCATTTAGTCGCCTCTTACGACAAGTAAAGGGGTACTGAGAACCTATTCTAACACAGATCCCTATCAGTAAGATCAGAAATACTTTTATTTGTAAATGCAATTTCAAAAGTTCAAAGATATTCATTTTTAACATTATCACTCCACACGAAAACTAAAATGATAATAAAACAAAATGTGTTTGTGATACACTGATGCCCACAGATTACAACATGGAATTACAACTGTCATTGCACTTGCCCCAGTCAACAGGAAAGCATAATTCTAGACCCTGAATAAGACAATTTTTTGGCATTAAGCAACGAATCAATGGACCAAACAAAGGAAAACGAACTAGAAGGGTTCCTTGTTTGGTATAAATGATTTGGGATGTCAGCTGGCATTTTACCTGCATTAGCATGCGTTCTGATGGAAACTGATGACTACTGATCAGGTGACCGGAGGCTTGATTGATTTCTTGCTCATGAAAGTGATTAATTGGCCAAACCTAAATTAAAATCATATAACATACCATTACTAAAGTTGTACTTCATATTACATTATAATTTACACTAATTGTATTATTCATTCCTCTAAAATGAAAGTATGTATCTAAATATACACAGTCTACAACATTCAGTATACAACTTTAAATTGCTGTAGGTCACCAGAATGTGGTGTTAGCAAATTTTAACTCTTCATTAACATGTATATGAGATCTCACAACAAAATCTAAAATATCAGTAGCCTTACCTTTGGACTAGTTTCCTCAAAAGCAATTTGTCCAGACACGTTTCTGATCAGATGGTCAGGGAGAGGCGTGCGCTCCACAATGTGGTCATTCACATGGTTTGTCCTAAATGTGGCAGATCATACAGTGTACAATATAATATACACAATAAGTAATAAACTACTGCGAAACGCATGTATTTACAGTAATAATTTAGCGTGCTTACCATTTGATGGTAAGCTTGATGTAACACTTCAGGTTTCGGTGTCCCATACAGGTCTTGCAAACCACCATACCATACCCGTGACAGGTGTAGCACCTGGAAGAGGGAAAACACGAGTATCAACACATGATCCTACGATATGACAACCTCCTATATAATAGGACTGCATATCAGCTATATGTACATATTTATTAGCTTTACAGGTTTTCTGAGAAATAAATAAGCTTACAAAGTGTTTCTCTGTATTAACTTTAATATCAAAGGACACTTCTATCAAAAAACTTACTCTCGTCTTCCACATCCGTGACAGAAATGACAACGATCATGTCTGTGCTCACCGTCATGGTAACGAGTTACATGGCCGCTTCCATGACAATGGACACACCTGATCTATAATAGAAAATCATTCTTTATTTCAAGAACTGACTGATTTTAATTGTTCAAATAGCAGCGATTAACTGCTGGGATATTTTCATTAAAAAAATATATATATATTTTTCTGTATCAGCAGCTTGAAGATGTCTAAATTTCATTGATTGATCTTAATTCCATAATACGTTAATTGTATATATACCAAGTTCATATTACTCTACATGTACTTCATAAAAGAGATTGAGTAATGTCCCTTTGATTTTCCCTCTCCTATCAGAACAGAGTTAAGTTCTTTTAACTTATCCCCCTGCCAAAACAGTAAAGTCCCTTTCACTTACCCTCCCGCCTCCTGCTAAAAGAGAGTAATGTTCTTTGACTTAACACCCATCCCCCCCCCCCTCCCCTTCCTGCAAAATGAAAGTAACATTCATTTGACTTACCCTTCCTCGGCCAAAACACCTGTGACATCTCACATACCCCGAGGAAAAGCAATCATGACATGGCTAGAATGGAAGATTAAAATAAATCAGTAACAAGTAGGAATTACAATAACTTGCAACAATGAAAAACATAAAGATGCAAAGTAGAGTTGTCAAACATTTTTAACATCTTCAGAAAGAGAATCCCCAAACTCCCCGTCGAGGCCTCATTACGTCATCTACGAATAGACCTCTCCTATGTGACGCAGTACAATATACAGATTTGTATATTGTGAGTCCGTGATTATCACGCAGGCAAATAACACTAATGAAATAGTTCGTAGTTAAAAGTTTGAAGATATTGACATTAAGAGCATTAATATAAAAGTATGGATTTTATTTTAAACACAAAATGATCAAAAGATCATTAAAAAGTAGGGAGACTCAGTTCAAATTATTGTGTAAATTAATGAACTTAATGTTTACGTTCTTGTTTTGAAAGTTGTTTACGTTTGACGTTATGTTTTTTCGTCATTCTACAGTGACGTCACACAGTACACACGGCTTAAGAAATCACTATCCCATAATGCCTAAATGGAAGAGTTTGGTTTGTAAGCAAACGAACTCTGGCGGAAGTTTGAGAGAATCCCAACATTGTACAAAGCATAGAAACTATAGGTAATTTTGCGCTTTATAAATGAATATAATAATAATATAACAATTTAAGTATAAAATTCATAGATTTTTTCATTTTTAATGCAGAAACTTTTTATGGAGTGTTTCCATTGATAACACTAATATCAACATGCACTCATGGCTATGATTCTATCAATCGTGACTTTTTTCCCCATTTATTGTGACCCTTTTCACTTCCCTTGTAATTATTGTGACCTCCCTTGTAATTATTGTGACCTCTCTTGTAATTGTCTTACCTTGACAGAGGCAGTGTGTGGCACCTCTAAGTTTTGCTCTGTATTCTGAAACATAGTTGGGGGTGTGGCCTGTATGTCCCAGGGCCCTGGGGCAGTGCCATTTTGTGGACCATCTATCAGTTGACCTGTGTAGAGAATTCTCACAGTTTATGTAATTTTTGGAAGATAAAAATTATAAAATTGTGTGGTACTAAATCTACAGGGGACTGATGATTTTGCCGTGATTTGTTACATTCAGATAGTCACAACTTCGTTATAAGCCATAATTTGTTATAACCATGTTCGTTACATTTATGTTTGACTGTATCTTTTAATATCTGATTCCATATATTATGTTAGCTGAGGGGGTGCAAAAACATACCTGAATATGGTTCATATGCCCAGGAGGTAGATCTACCTTCCCCGTAGGTTTCCAAGGTGTACTGAAAATCAAGTCACAGCATTTAAGTATTGTTTCATTCTAAAGTACAGTCAAAGCAGGTAGCTGTTTCCATGATATGGAGAATATATAGTCAGGTTTCATTCCATGGGATACCAACAATCTGGACAATATATCTTGGGAACCAGTTTTTAACAACTTATTTTCTCTACTCAGTACTTAATTTGATAAAGTCATCCCAACACTTCATTCATTTGGACAATTTTGCATGGAAACAGTGTTCAATCTAACGAGGCTCATCTACCACTAGTTGATGAGACGTGTCTGAACACTTACATGAAACGCACTCGTGGATTTGAGGTCCAGAAATTTGAGATCCTCCGCAGCGCCTTTACCGTAACAGCAGTGCTCCGCCACATGACTTAGCAGTGCTTCCCTGGCGTCTTGTTCAGTGATGGTTGGGACACTTAAATTTAAAGTTCAAAAGTGTTACTGATAACAAAGTCCTTCCAGGGTAGGAAAACGTCAGGAAGGATAACTCTTTCTCATCCACAACTTCTGTACTACCCAACATAGAGACTCTATACTTGAGAAACTGAAAGATCAACGTAATCCCATATGACTGATGAACACCAATGTCGTTCATGAAGGTCAAGGTCAGATATGTAAGGATTTCAAGTGACCATGCTCAAGAGTGTATTGCTTCACAAAGACATCTTCTTACCACAGTAGTGTATTAACAGTGTACAGTGTAAATTTTGCTGTTAGTTTTCCACCCCTACCCCCAAGACTTACTTTTGGATTGCCTGTCTCTCTGTTGGTGGTTGCATTTTTGTAGCATCCTCATAACTCGGAGGAGGAAGAACATCTGAAAGGAGGAAAAAATCATCTCCTGATCTGTGTGTATGACTTAATTTCCTTATTAGTGAAAGTAGTTGGAGGAAATATGTGCAAACTCTTCAAACACTGAACTGGAGTTTTCCTCATCGATAAAAATCATATACATTCATGTACTTCCTAAATGTAAACTTCAAAAACAGATGCACGTTATCATTTTTGAAATTCGACATGTGCTAAATTGTATCGTGTGAGCGCTCTAGGGTTAGATGGTACCTAACTAAGTTAGACGTACAATCAAACCTCGTGGGTTTCTCACCATGGTAGATGTAAATAAATACATGGCACAGTGCTGTATATACACTGTACATATCAAAGTACTACACCTGTATATATAGTCATTTTTGTGTGTTATTTATCTAAAAGATTCATGATGCTGAAACATGCTTAAAGGGTGATCACGTACATTTACTATATTCAGAACTCTCCGACATTCTATAAATTAAATATTTCAGTGAAGCTTGCAAGTATGATGAGTTGAATTTTTATTTCTTTCTCTGAACCCATTATGATTTGAACACATGTTCATTCCTCCTAATTACTCATGTGCGTGTCAATTACAAAATTCAACTTATCTTGATTTAAATTTCAAATGTAATTAGTTTTATTATTTTTGTAGATTTATTAATTTACCGTAATAGATAAAAAAAAACAAAGTCAAATACTAATATGAAAACCACACTAACATGACTAAGGTACAATACTTCTGACATCAAAAGCAAGACAGCTCTCTCCCGATTAGCCGACATTAAATGACAAAAAAAAACTGAGTCTATAATTATTATATGGTAATATAAACTTATGCAACTGTGTAATTCATACAGAAATCATCTCCACAAAGATTACAGTTCCCAATGAAACAGTAAAATTTCTACAATCCGTGAAAATTGTTCCACATTATTTTTTATCTTCTATTTCGAAACACGCAAATGGAGTCTTTTATGGATATAATCATTTTCCATACAATCTTGCCTTAATCTGTCAAGTCAATTCAACCCACAGCTTTTACAGTAACATGGATATGCTGTGTATGAAATACTGGTGTAAAATATCTGGTGACTCACTGGCATTGAAGCCGACATTGTTGTAGCCTCCTATGTGATCCATCTTCTCCATAGGTGGCGCTGTAGGTTGTGTCTCGGCTCGGTTAGGATCATCCATGACATCGTCATCTGGCATCTCCCCCGAGTACTTGGGAACAGAGCCTGCCGGTGGGGGTGCTCCGCCTGTCAACAAGTATACAATGTACAAATCTATTTGTGCACTTATTGTCTACTACATTCATTCTCAGACAAAATAACTTTGTGTTTGTGTTTGTGTGTGTGTGTGTGTGTGTGGGGGGGGGGGGGGGGGGGGGGGGGGGGTTATGTGGTACATAATACAATTCTATTGTTTATTTTTCCTTAATATGTATTTAGTCATTTTTTGATTAATTTACATTGACCGGTTATAATTGTAAACAACATCATTGATAACTTATTGTCAACAGTTTATGAAATTTAAATTGAAAGTGCAGAATTGCACTTTTTGTCTAATTAAAATATTATTTGCATTCTTTATACATGTAGGTCAATGCCATTATTATAATTTTTCCATGAAATAAAACAACACAAAGAATTACTTCATGGTTACGCATAGGGCATTGATTATAATCATATTACCATGATAAAATTAAGGAACAGCCCATCTACATGCAAGATTTAAGATGGGACCTGGGATACTGTTACCATAACATCTAACAGTAATTTTGCCTATCATATAGTGTTCTCCATATCAGGTTTTACCAAAATTCAAAAATATTTGCTGAAATATACATGTACCGGGTATAGATCAAAGGCTGTAATGGACATCACCAAGTACCTTGACTGTGTGTTTATGTATATATGATATGACTACAGGTCAAAGCTAGCATAGAAAAGAAATTCTTTTTGTATCATGTGTATTAAGCTCGAAACCGCAACAACATTTCAAAATCCCTCTGTTGATGAGGTGTATGTACGTCATTCACACATCAAAGATAAAGTGCCCATTCCTTTAAGCTGCCACTTACAATCACTTTATAAACACTTAATAGTGGAAAGCAAAAAATGTACATGTAGACCTCTATATGTGTGGTACTTAGTCACTTGTTGCTGGCCAAATTACCTTGTGGTGGGTAGGCCCCAGCAGGTGGTGGCTGACCTCCCCCTTGGTATGCCCCTGCTGGTGGTGCTCCTGGATATCCCCCTGCTGGTGGTGCTCCTGGGTAACCTCCCGCTGGTGGTCCCCCTTGGTATCCTCCCGCTGGTGGTGCTCCTGGGTATCCCCCTGCTGGAGGTGGTTGACCACCCCCAGGATAACCCCCTTGTGGCTGCCCCGCTCCAGGATATCCCCCTGCTGGTGGCCCACCTGGGTATCCCCCCGGATACCCTCCCTGAGGGGGTGGAGCTCCATATCCTCCTTGACCACTGAAAAATCAAATAAACAAAGGTTAATGAGACACACAAGTAAAAATCTTCAGTTCGAATATTTAAGCCAAAATTACTCTCAAAGAAAAAGTACACATTTAATTTTTATTTTGCATGTAACTCCTTTATGAAAAGGTGAAACATACAATAATGAGTATAACATTGCATAGGGGTCTATAAATACTAAATGTATCCCATTCCAAAATTGTATAAGCTTTTTTCCCCTCTAGTAAACCTCAGTAATTTGACACTACACCAAAAACATGGCCATATATTTTCTTTTGTCAAAACCATGTTTCTTTGTAACAGTTTTGGAGTTACTCAGTTTACTTGAAATTCAAGGATAAAATACGATTTCAGAGGTGACAATTTTTGGGGGGTCCTAACAATCTTACTTAAGATGTTTAAAAGTACATACACTGTAAAGTGCTTTGTTTGGTTGCAATCTGTATATCACAACCTCCCTTTGCCTTTATATATATATTTTTTTATTCATGATGTATTTCCTTGTAAAAAGGACAACTTTTTGGTTTATGTTTGTACCATTAAATTTTCTCGAGTACAAAGGTGTACTTCATTTTCATGATAAATACATTCTGTAATGAGAAAAACTTAGACGTATAATTGACATCTTATCGTAGATAAAAACAGGGAGTAAATATGTGTGCATTAATTGTCAGATAAACAATCTCAAATTTTTATTTTCTGCATCAGTTTATATTTGTGGATCTATAATTATCATGGGATATTGAGTTATTATCATATGGGAAGGTGAATTAACAGTGTATCGAGTTTTTATCATATGGGAAGGTGAATTAACAGTGTATTGAGTTTTTATCATATGGGAAGGTGAATTAACAGTGTATTGAGTTTTTATCATATGGGAAGGTGAATTAACAGTGTATTGAGTTTTTATCATATGGGAAGGTGAATTAACAGTGTATCGAGTTTTTATCATATGGGAAGGTGAATTAACAGTGTATCGAGTTTTTCCCCAATCCTAAATGAAATATACCACTGTGGTGGTCTAGAGGTAGAGCGTTTGCACAGCGGAAGATCAGGGTTCGAATCCAGGCCGTGACAAACCTAAGTAGCGAAAACAGGTAGTGACAGTTCCATCGCCAAATGCTTGGCATCAAGTATGAGTGTCACGGGTCCTAAGAGATGACCTTAAAAACGGATGTCCCGTGTCACAGAGGTGTAGCTAAAGAACCCTCACTGCTCAATGGCCATAAGCGCCCAACATAGGCCTAAATTTGAAGCCCTTTACCAGTCTTGGTGACGTCTCCATAAGAGTGAAAAATTCCCGAGAGAGACGTTAAACAAGATACAAACAATCAATCTAAATGAAATACAAACTGTTGAAAAAAGTTTTCTCTAATCATCTAAGTGAGAAAACCCACAGGCTGAATTGAAGGAGCAAGACCTTCTAGGGTTCATGTTTAGGTCCACATCATATTATTACATACATGTAGCACTTACATTTAAACTTTTTCAAAACTAAGCTTACGTCCATCTAAATAGTGACACCATGCAGTCTTCAATCTGCAGTTGATTACAATGGCTGCTAATCCGAGACAAGATAGTCTTACATGTACATATAAAATCCCTAAATTACCAGCAGTCTTCATGAAAACTCACTTGCCCGAAGCTAGTTAAAATTTATCTTGGTTTGTAAAAACTTAAAAGTATGTTCATTTTCTCAAAAATGTAAATGATAATATACTTGTTTTTTGTTAAAGTTTTCACATCAAATGTTATTATAAAAAAATTCCATTTCCTTTTCCCTTTAAAGTAAATCACCTTGAAGCAGAAGGGAAATGGAAGAGGAAACTGAATTTTTTATCAAAGTGGCATGTAAGTCACCATTATAATAATTGGCAGACATGTAAATACATGAACATGCATTCAAGATTATGAAAGTAAAGTATTTTTATCATTTTAGAATTCAATGCAATCTTGTGAAGAAAAAAATGCATACAAATTACATGTAACTATTCATTGCTTCAAACTGCATTACACACCTCCATTTGGCAATGGTATGCTAAAAAGAAGTATTAAATCGGTCTTCATTATCAAACACAATGTCGTATACATAACGTATGTAAAATTACATTCATACTGAAAATCATTCAGGTGTATCAATCAATAGCAACCTCAGTATCAATCTATATTTATATCTACACTAGCTGAAAGCTGTATTACCTTAATGTGGCACTCTCGTTCTTCAGATTTGTATATTTATGAACGCCTGATGCTGCCATTGAAATCAAGTACTTTCAAACAGTGCGACCTAATTATGCCTCTGAACACTGCTATACCTTCACAAGATGGGTTTTTCCAATTTTTAGACTGACGATTTTGGGGTCAAGTGTCATAAAGTGCAACCAACCATGAATATTGCACAACATTCTGAAATCACTGAACTTATAAATGCCCATCCTAGTAAGATGATGGAATGTTTAGAGTGCTGACTTTACAATGGAATTAATGTGTGCCAATACACCACCGTGTTCCACAAGTCACAGATAAATCAAAAACATCATTTAAAGTGCAGGAAAAAAGAAACAATAACAGTCTTTTGGCATGCATATTTATGACGCAAATACCACTATTTCAACTGAAAAAGTTTGTAAAGAATAATGATTGGATTTAAAAGTAAATTAAAAAAGATCTGTTAAACCCAACATTTTTACCTCAGTAGTGGTGTTTTCTCTGACATTCTGACCTAACCTATACTTCCTCGTGGATAGGAATTATTTTTATCTTTTTTTAAGTCATATGACCGTCACATGATAACGACGAAGTAGGTAATATGCAAGTTACAACGTGCAATATACATCTACAAGGTATAGGTGTGGATCCAATCATTTTTCCACAACTGCATACTTTGAGATTTACCTGCGTATTTCGCAATGCATTGAAGTGATAGTCTATGAGTATAAAGAAAATAAATAGGTCAGACCTTCATATTCCGTGACAGAGGCTGAAACAAATAAACAAGCGTGGCCAGAGAGCTGACCAGGTGAAGTCTTGACCACTTCCGTTTATTTACATCTTAGTTCGAGATTGCATCTAGGCATCTACTGATCTAGAACGCTCTACGTGCAATGCTATGAAAAAGGTTCATTTAATCTTTTATAGAAAAGTGTAAGAAAGTACCTCATAATTTCACACGAAACTCCGCAAGTACAGGTACACACCCTCAGTGACCCTGAATGATAATTTTATTTTTATTATGCCGGGTCGAAGAAACTGGTTCTCCCGTCAGAGCAACCAGTAAATCAGCCAGAGGCGCGAGACAAATAGGTTATCTCGCCGGGTCACATCGGTCTGATTAGAATACCCTACTTGCGTTCAACACTTTTTAAAAAAAAATGTAATTGTTGTAATTAAGTTAACACTGTCTAACTTGCTTTAAAATTCTTGGTATCACTTGGCGTGGCTACATTAAAGCAAGTGCTTGTATATATTTTATTTTGCATTTTTTAAAAATAATACTTCATATTGCAAACAAAATACACCCATATGGGTCAAGCAAACACATGAACAGATTTGGAACAATGAACACTCACATACCTACATATACACATACGTATATCAATAAACACTCGCATACCTACATATACACATACGTATATCAATAAACACTCGCATACCTACATATACACATACGTATATCAATAAACACTCGCATACCTACATATACACATACGTATATCAATAAACACTCACATACCTACATATACACATACGTATATACTTGCATGTAAAATGGTCTAATTAATATGCATACATGTAGTGGCGGACGCAGGATTTCCGAAAGGGGGGGGGGGGTCTAATTATAATCAGACCTTCTCTAACCCTTGCACTGGAGTGTAACGGTTAGGCCTAGAGAAGGATTACTAAATCTGCCACTGATGGTCTTTAGTTTTTCTTTTTGTGTGTATTTTTATACGCCCGTCTTTATACGGAACGGATCAGCGTATGGCGATCGTGTCCGCCCGTCTGTCTGTCCCACTGCGTGTCCGGCTCGTAACTTGAATATTATTACGAGACCTAGAACCATCAAACTTTTTAAGCTAATACATCTTGGGTAGAGGGTGGGTGGCACTTTAAAGTTAGGTCACAGTGGCCTTTGATTAAGACGATATGGCAAAATCCTGTCCGATTCGTAAGGGCACAATTATTTGGTCTAGAATCATCAAATGGTCAGTTAAATGCATATTAGGAAGAAGGTGTGTCGCGCTCTTAAGTAATCAAGGTCACTGTGACCTATAATTAAGATGGATATGGTCATATATGATGTAACCCAGGGGGTGGGTGGGCTAGCTCTTAGATATGGGTCCTAGAAACAAAGTTTGTGCATCAACTGGTAAAAAACGTAAATTGTAGATTGAATTAGGACCCATCAACACTTCGCCGCGAGTTACGTCCCTTTGCGGGGTCAGCCAAAGGTCAATCGGTGAAAAACCAATCCAAGTTTTCCTTCTTTACCTTACCAAATGTAAGATGTTATTACTTTGAATTTTAGCCAATTACCAAGCATAGGCGTAGCTTGCGTTCGAATATTACCGAGGCAGGTGGGGGGGGGGGGGGGGGGGGGGGGGGGCTGCGCCCCCCAGAAGCTATCGACATTTTAACAACGTAAAAGGTGTTGTTGTTTTTTTACCGAGGCAGTTGTCTCGGTTGCCTCAATGGAAGCTACGCCACTGCCAAGTTTTCATACAAGTGAATGGGTTGCCCCAATCTGGGAAATATTGTAGTTGACTGCAATTGATGGAAAAATAACAGATGTCAAAGCTACAGATACGAAAATTACAAAAGCCAACGTAGGGAAATACGATTTTTATCCGGGAGATGGCGGACTTTCGCGAAGTGTTGATACGTGGCATTATAGCCGTCTTAAATTCAAAATATTTAATGCAACATTAGTTCCGCTATATCATCGTTTATTTGATTTAATGCATGGATCGGCACATGATTATAAAAGCCACATTAAAATCCTCAACTTTTAAAGGTTGGGGGGGGGGGGGGTGTTACATCAAGTGATCATTAAATATGGCGGCTAACACATTGGTCAGACAGCTGGGCAGACGACGAAATGATTGAGTCTTCCTAAAGCGATTTTCACTCCAAAATGTGATTGACGAGGAAATTCGAATGATATGAAAACGATACCTTGTCCGTAAAGAGTCAATCGGCAAAATCGTGGTCATGGATGAACCAATTATTGGGCATACAACTACTAGTACACGCACTGTCCACAGAACCGCTGGTAAATACAATGTATAATAGCCCAAAGACCAAACAAAAGGTATGAAAACATGCAGGCTAACCGATTTCTGTATAGTCAAGGAGTGACGTCATTTCGTGTTATAATACGTAAGACGGGGCGGATCTAACAGGTCAAACGGCCCTCTCGAAAAATTTCACTCATATGGAGACGTCACCAGGGGACCGGTCAATATCTGTTGTGGAAAAAAAATTGCTGTCCTATAGGCCTATAGGGCTAAATATTAATACATTATTGTATATCCAGTCTGATTAAAATCAAACCTCTCACTTCGATCGATATAGGCTACGGACAGTCGATTAAAATCAAACCTCTCACTTCGCTCGATGAAGTGAGAGGTTTGATTTTAATCAGACTGCTATAGGACTATATCAGATATGTAATAAAAAAAAAAGTATACATGTCCTATCTAATAAATAATCTGTAAATATATATCTGTATGATTGAACGACAATTTTACAATAGTCTTTGAATTTGCCTGGAACTTTTACTCTTCTCCTGCTTGAAGATGGTAGGCCCTATATAAATTTCCTTTTCACTTTCACTATCACACCTCAGTATAGCTGCAGAACTGTACATAGCTCTCTGAAAAAAATATTTTGACGGATCTCTGTTTTTCAGAAAGCTACAGTA
The DNA here is from genome assembly GCF_947568905.1 of Ostrea edulis. NCBI lineage: Eukaryota > Metazoa > Mollusca > Bivalvia > Ostreida > Ostreidae > Ostrea > Ostrea edulis. Next base: position 63,664,922 of record NC_079170.1, read on the forward strand.
ATTCTCTATCAAATCCTTCAAGTTATACCATTTTCATTTTCTATGATTGAAATCCATACTCCATGCAAAACTTACATGTCATAGTACTTTTTGCAATTTTATTCACAGCTCAATACTTGTGTTTTTTTAATGACATGTTTAATACTAAAAAATTTCAAAGGTCCAGTATTTTATTGCAAAATGTCTCTAGCATATTCAACTTGGACATGCAGAAATATTTAAAGCATGCATATACAATTCAGTATTATTGTTTGTAAGATCATAGATAAGTTCTAGGATTTGAATTAAAAGTTTGAAATACTTTTTTTCTTCATTGATACATTTGCAATAAAAAAAAAATTGCTGTCCTATCAGTGTTAAAAATTAAAAAAAAAAAAAAAAAAAAAAAAAAAAGTTGGGGCCCTATCAGTATGTAAGCCAATATATATATGTTCTATCGTATTTTGCACCGGTCCCAAAGTCTCCCCAATAAATATTGGCCGGTCCCTCGGCGCTTACGGCTTTCGAGCAGGGAGGGATCTTTATCGTGCCACACCTTTCAAGAAATCATACTTTTGAGGGGAGGGAACAATTCCGCTCCTTCTGTCTCTGCCTCATTGAACACCAAGTCAACAATTCATAAAATTGTGTCAGGACGAAACCGGAATCGAATAAAAACTTTATCCTCTTCCAAATTCTCTAGAGGGTTGGACCTGTCCTGAAATATCCCATTTAGTCGCCTTTTACGACAAGTAACGGGTACTGAGGACCTATTCTAACCCGGATCCTCACAGGATTAAACGATTAGCGTCCCAGGGTGGACTCGAACAACCAACCTTTCGGTTAACAGCCGAACGCGCTAACCTAGATTGCGCCACAGAAACGGATTGCTATTGAACCACTCTCTAATATTGTAACAAGGCACGGTTTTCCAGGCAGTAATTAAGTTAGTTGAAAGGTAATATTTTATCGGCTGACCTTTCATGTATCTTGAATTAACCTTGGCTAGCATTCAACTGTCTTACTAACCATTGAGCGGTCAGTCAAGTGTGACAGTACTGAGAACGTTTAAATGCCCTTATTTATTGTTGAACTTCTTTTGTGTTATTTTTATGTTATATTTTATCGATTTCTTGAAACTTGAATCTTTGGGCAACTTCGGTTTATACCTGAGCATGAACTCCGATTACCCGATTTGCAATCAAACGGAGAGAGTTTCGATTTTTATTTGACGTGTTGTGACATTTAAACTCTACCCAAGTAAACCTGCCTTTCACGAGGATTAGTGTGATAACGACATATCGATCGTTCTTACAAGGATACTGCGCCTGTGTCAGTTTTTAAACGATGGGTGTGATTGGTCGGAGTATTATATATGTACATGAAAGTAAGACAATCGGAACTCCTCGAATGTCTCGATCACGCACTCGACATAGATCTCGGATGTAATACGATGACATCCATGAGTGAATTTGATGCATTGCCAGTTGATCTCGGATGTAATACGATGGCATCCATGAGCGAATTTGATGCATTGCCAACTGGCAATGCGTCAAATTCACTCATGAATGCCATCGTATTACATCCGAGATCTATGTCAAGTGCGCGAGACATTCGAGGAGTTCCGATTGGGGAGTAAGATAGTACATTGGAATATTTACATGTACCATACTAAACTCGGGTATGAACCGAAGTCGCCCTTTGTAAAATGATTTACACTGCCCACCATAAATAAGTAAATACATACATGTAATAGTGTGGATTGTATAGGTATATAAACAACTCAACACCAATGGTAGGGTTCTATCAGAGTTTGTATTCTTTTCTAATTAACTCTATGTGTGACACAGAGCCAAATTTCTGGTCAGGTCCAGAATAGTAATAAATAGTCGAATTGTACTTGGAAAATCTTATGGAAAATCTTCTAGAAAACACTTCTATACTCTTAGAAGACAATTCAAAATGTGAACAATAGTAAAGAGAGGGAACTTAGACAACCAATGAAATTGGAGAGTTCTATATTCTATAAATATTTACATGGTGCTATTACTGACCATTATGATCTCATAATCTATAAATAACTTTAGAGATATTTGCATATACTATTAAGTTGTACATAAAATAAATTAAAAGTAAAGACAACTTTTGTCATGTACTAATCTTCATAATCTAAATAATGAAATAATATATTTACTTTAGAAAAATATCACCCTGTCACATACACTCACCAAAATAAGTTACTTGCGCATAAAAAAAAAAGTGGGTTACATCATAGACACAGATCTTTCAATGCAAAATACATAACTCTCAAATATAAATAGATGACAATAGGCTTTTAACTTTTTAAATCTTTACTCTTTTTTTTATCAAAATACTTTGATTTTTGAATGCTCTAAAAAGAGATACATGTATTATGCAAACCTTAATTTGAAATTTTTTCAATCTAATTACTTGTACAAATTATTATGTATTTGATGTGTACTTTTATAAGACCCATTGATTTTTCACCTAAATAAATCAACATCACAATTTAAGAGACTATGCCAAAAATAGTGAATGCCCATTATTGTTTCACATATATTGAAGTTGTATCCTCCTTAACTGAGTATTTTACTGAGGTAATTGAAAGTTATACACAGTAAATTCAGCTGTTTGTCATTATAATTGATATATTTCATGCCAAAATGTGTAAAAGGCTTATGTGTATACTTATTTATGTTGGGTAGTGTAATTGAAAGGCGAAGATAACGAACAGTGATCAATCTCATATAACCCCTATAAGCAATACAAAATAGAAAGTTGGGCAAACACGGACGCCTGGATATACCGGATGTGGTATCAGGTGACTAGGGGGAGTAAGCATCCATTGTCGACAGGTCAAACCCGACGTGGGCTCTATATCTTGATCAGGTAAACGGAGTTATCCGTAGTCAAAATCGGTGTGCCAAGAATGCATGGTCTAACAATCGATATGAAACAGACAGCAATTGACGGTTGTATTGGCATTCTAGATCGTTATAACGATTATAGAATTTGCGAAATGTCTTGAGCTGAACAACTATGCTCCGGGTGGAGCCACCGGAAGAAGTGAGTATCCGGAAGTTGACCGCCATTTTGGTTTTATTGTTTTATATGTTACGTGTACCATGTAAGGCCAAAAATATATATGTTTGTTTCCTATTACCAAGGCAAAAAATCCAGGTGGTTGTTACCGGTATCTAAGTTAATTTTAGGGGGTTGGTTTATGCAATTTCAAGAAATTGACCCAAACTAAGTACTGAATAACAAAACGTATAGGTCATATAGTATCAGTTAAGGAGGAATGCTACACCAGAGAAATTTGTTATGGATGAAAAGTCGAGAATATGTGCAACAATATTTTGAAATTGAAAACTTTCAAATTTCCTTCATTTATTCAAAATATACAGTTTTAGCAGAAAGCAATCTGAAAACTACATAATGTATACTGTAGATGTGTCGGCACGACACAAATGCCTCCGCCTGCAGTAAAGTCAAATGTAGGAAATCCATCGAAGTTTAGCATTGAATGTGGCATTCAGATTATATGTTACATGCATTGAGTACAATGAAAAACTCAACAACTATCCTTTATAATATGCTTTAACAGCAATGAAATAAATCTGGTCAAAACAGCAATTTTTCCATGTTAAAAGGGCACAACTCCATAAAAAAATCAACGAACCGGAACAAAACTCAAATTTGATCTGTAACTCATCAATACATGTATACACCTGCATACAAAAGAATCGATTGAATATCCCAAGGCGTTTAGAAAAATGTCCAGAAAACTGGTCGTGATAGTAATTTTTCTACGTTAAAGGGGCACATTTTATTCAAAAAAAAAAAAAAAATAAATAAAAATAAAAATAAAAAGACGGAGAGAAAAAACCTCACAGTCGATCTGTAACTCATTAATATACCCTACAAAAAAAAAATCAATTCAATATCTCAAGACGTTTAGAAAACAAGTCTGGAAAACTAGTCCTAACATTATTATTTTTTTTACGTTAAAGGGACACAACCCCATAAAAACTCAACGAACCGGAACATTCGTCAAACTATATCTGTAACTCATCAAGATACACCTGCATACAAAAAGTCAGTTCAATATCTCAAGATGTTTAGAAAAAAGTCCGGAAAACTGGGTTTCGCAGTAGGACGGAAGGACAGACAAGAGCAAAACTATATGCCCGACCACTTTGTGGCGGGAGTATAAAAAATTAAAACATCTGCTGGACTCGAACCCGCGATCTACAGTACAGTAGTTGACGTGCTATTAAACCTACCGAGCTTCTCAGCTAGGCAATGATATTTGACATGAATAGACAAATATTGCTGATATTTATATTTTCATCCATATTTTTAAAAGAAGTCAGCCATTAAGACGATGTACATAGACTAACTCCTTAAGAAATCGGACCTTGAGCCACAGGTGTTGTATCCAAGCACCAGGAGAGCGTTCGCTTTGTTTATACCGGGATGCCAATAAGTTCGAACCCTGCTCTCGCCATGGCCGCGTCAGACCTAAGATGTAATTCTGTAGTGATGCTCCTTCGCTATACGCTTGGCATTTACAAGTGAGAATGACGGGTCTTTTTGATATGACCTTAAGAACGGAGGTCCAGCCTTGTGCTGCTGACCATAAATATCTAAGAAAGTACTCGATTTATTAAATGATGTAATAACCCAGTTCTCATTGCGATAGCTGCCATTGTTTTATTTTTAGCTCGCCCGAATCTGAAGTACATCAAAATCCGATCCGGAAATGATTTTTGTCCGGAAATTTGGTTAGAAAAAAATCCAGATCGGCAGCTGTAAGTTCTAGTAGGTCGGATAACAGGAAACATTTATTTTTGGACTAATTGAACATTTAATCATAATGACAGATACTTATTAATTATTTTTGAATTACAATTTTACTGTCGTATATTCATATTGCCTTCACGCATATGTTACTAACAGATATTATTCTATTAGTTGAAAAAAATTGTATCATTATGATTTACGACTTGAGTCATATGATGTGAGTAAGGCATCAAGGAAGGATCCACGAGGGACCATAACATACCGCCCATGATACCTATGTACAGCCCCGGAAAGGATCATTGATGGATCATCAGTTTACCAGTACGACCGGCATGCCACGGACTGTGGAGAAGTGCATTGAGGGGTCATATGCGAGATAAGTGACGAAAACCTCTCTCATCCGCAGTGCAAACCTTTAACGTTGAAATATTTCCACATTGAAAATGTAGTCAACAAACCAAAATCAGTATATCATATACTATATTTATCTGTCTGTTTTGGTAAAATTAGGTAAATAGGCTATTTGTTTAAATTTCAATATTGAATGAGAGTGAGTGTGTGAGATAGCATGCATGTGAGTGAGTAACTGTAGATATTTTCATGGTTTGTTTTCTTTTTAAATACATTCCTAAATTAAAACGGTCTTAGGTGTTATTTGGAGATAGCCGGGCTTATCTACGTTACATTTGATGGCAGCGGTGTTGGAGAACTTGTCTTTCTCCAAATCATTCAAGTGTTTCAATAGTGAACGTTTGCCAAGCTAAATCACGTTATCGAAATTAGTTTAAAAATGAAGATATTCAGTTGACTGTTAGTCGTAGAAGGTGTTGTTGATATGTTGAGGTAACTTGTATGGTTCATCTATTCATTTTGAAAAAAGTGTGTATTTCAGATGAATGTATACTTTTGAGTAGAACGACATTGGCTGCTGAATTTTTCAAGGCACGGTATACTAGTTCTCTTTTGTATTTATCACAATATCCACTACCACTGAGAGAAAGACACTCTTGGAGTTGGGTACCAAACTGAGACTGAGGGACGAGGACCGGAAACAGATAGTACGAGAGGTACGAGACAGCCTGAAAAGGAAAGAAGTACATGGTTATAAAAACAAGCACATGAAGAACGTGGATTTCAGAGGCAATAAGCTCGTGGGGAACGTCAAAATCAACTGTGAGGGAAGAAAAAACAGACAGTTGGCAGTGTATGTGCATAAACAGAAAATAGAAGAACTTGAAGTTGAACATCAGTCCCAGATAATTGCAGCAGAGGGATCTCAGAAATCCTCACTAGAGTCAACTCATGCGATTGAAACTCATAAACCATTTAAAGGTCCTAAACTACATGTACCTCTGTTTAATGAATCCAGAGACAATATTGACGCTTATGTCCAATGTTTCAAGAGATATGCCATAGTGCAATATTGGAACTGCTTAAAGCACCTGTGATAGGAAAATCCACGAATGTTTTCTCAAAACTACCGCCTTCCAATGTACTTGACTATGATGAACCGTACAAATATTTTGAAATGAAAGAGGATGGTTTTCGAACATCTAAACTTGATGGTAGTGAGACGTTTTTACGGGTTTCTTCGAGAATTGACAATTATCTATTGCACTTTCAAACACTTCAAGATATAGCGCTCTTGGCGAGATTGACTGGTCAACTGGAGATGCATACTCCTCCTGAGTACCTGACGCAATCTCTGCTATGTGTGCAGGGTCCGTAATGCATGCCCCTCTATTAATTTTGTATAGAATTTATGATACCAATCACTGTTCGATATCTTCATTTGTTTATCAACAAAAATGTCCCTTATGTAATAGTTCTTTGTTTATTTTGTGCAACTTATTGTAAAAAAAAAATATGCTAAATAAAAAACCGTACATTTTATTGCTTTAAAACCATAAGATTTTCAATCGTGTGGGATTGATTAGATACAGATGCAAATGTATACATGTAGGATTTCATACATGTAAAGAAAATGTAGCTTCGGATGCTGGTTGCCAAAGGGCGTGTCAACGTACCAAGTAATGTTATACAATGTAATCTATATTCCCCCATCTGTAAATCCAATCAAATTGCGTGTTATGAGTAAAGCTTCATAGTGAAAATCAAATTAATACATATTATTGCATTTTTGATCGCTGTTAAAATATTTTTGTCCCCAGAACAATTATTATACAGTTATCCAAGTAAATGTGAAGTTTACAGGTCTATAAGGAACAAGAATGCAAAATAAAGAAATAACTCTGTATGGAAAATGTATATACAAGGTACAACGGTTCTGAAATATGAAATGGTACCGTATATAATAGCTTGTTTAGTATATATGCGCATTTATCCAAGAGCCCGTGAATAGTGTTTGTTATTCCGGAATATTCCCCGTTTTGCAAACCTAGGCTCTGAAATTAGCACATGCTCCATGCTTCCTCTCTTGAATTTTCCTTAATTTGGTAAACTGTGCTAAAATTTCCCTTTTGTAATATCCCTGCAAATTATCCCCCCCCCCAACGGCCTTTATTGATCATATTCTGCTCTTTGTTATTTATTTTTTAGTGTCAATTCGAATCTGGTCCATTTGCGCTTATAATTGGTACAAATTTGATGATTTTATGTTCTTGTGACGATTTGATGTTTTTGTGATGATTTGATGTTATTGCGACGCTTGTGCATTTGCGCTTACCCATTGCACAATGAGCCTATTGACGGGTCGTCACATCTTCTTTTGTGAATTGTGAACCACCGAGGTGGTCTAAAGGTAGAGCGTTTGCCCCGCATGCGGAAGGTCGAGGTTCGAATCCCGGCCGCGACATACCCAAGTCCTTAAAACAGGTGGTGATAGTTCCATTGCCAAATGCTCGGCATCAGGTGTGATTGTCACGGGTCCTCGGAGATGATCTTAAAAACAAATGTACCATGTCACAGTACGTGTGGCACGCTAGAGAACCCTCATTGCACAATGGCCGTAAGCGTCGAGCATAGGACTAAATTTGAAGCCCTTCGCCGGTATTGGTGACGTATCCATATGAATGAAAAATTCTCGAGAGGGACGTTATACAAGCTACAATCAATCTTTTATGAATTTGTTTTGTAATGAGGCGGCCCATTGCATTGGTAGCATCCGGACATGCGGGCCATTAACGCCATACAAAGAATAAACATCTTGACAATTATGGGCATTGCGTTTATTTATCAGCAATCTTGGATGAAATTGATCCCCTATATAAGATAATGTCCGCAAACTTAATAATACAGAATACTGCATTTCAGTCTCAAATGCAAGCAGCACAGAAGAGAAATTATTTGATAATTTATTATCCATCATTGTGATATACGTACTTTTTTGCTTAAGGATGTACGCCACGTTTCTCAATAATATAATATGTATATAGTTTTTCGTGACATTTCACGAACAATTAACTTGCATTCTATCTCGTTTCTACAAACAATATTGAGGTATATTACCATATTTGTTTTAGATTGAGCATATATTGATACGTCCTCGTTGTTTGCAAGTAAAATTATTAGGTCTCCTCTTACGTATTGCCGCAAGTCTTAAAAATAGACAATATGAGTACTGTATAGAACATGGAGGGGACGAAGTGGTATTACCACTGAGCTACCTAGTCCGATATACAAAGTATGGTAATATTACGACAGTATAAAATTGAAATTTTTATCCGAAAGGAAATGAAATGAAAAAAAATGATTTTGAGAAAATACCACAAACGACGCGTATAGTGTGTGACAGGAAGGGAGAAAAATGCAACGGACCAGACCGGGATTCGAACTCGGGTCCTTTGAATATCTAGTCAGATGCTCTACCAACTGAGCCATCTGGCCACCGGCGATCGAACTCGGCTGACCGTTACATTCCTCCTTCCTTAAATTGTCTTCATACTTGAAGACATAAACCCAGGATCTTTATCCCCTGGGAGGCATTTTCACCTGTCAGTTCCGGGGGCTGGTCTACGGCACCAATGTAACATGAAGGGAGAAAATACAACGGCCCAGACCAGGATTCGAACCCGGGCCCTTTGAATATCTAGTCAGGTGCTCTACCAACTGAGCTATTTGGCCACCGGCGATCGAACCAACTGAGCTATCTGGCCACCGACGATCGAACCCGACTGACCGATACAAGTGATTCCATCCTATATATTTAACTAAAATCGATTCTAAATACAAGTAATTGCGTCCAACCCTCCTCGACCGTGGTGTAAGTGGTGGCAATGTATTTGAACAATTTAATGTCCACTTTAAATTCGCCAGTCTGGCAATTTCACAAACGAAACACCTTTTTTGTGTCATTCTGGGGGAAATCACAAAACATCCATATAAATAATTGAGAGCTTATATAACTCTTTCAAAGGTGAAATCATGCTTCGTAAGAGGTGTTTTAACGAGCCATTAATTTTTTTTAGTGTAATTAGATACCTTAAGAATTTGTAATTTGATAATTTGTATCTTGTCACGAACCTAACAAGTGTCTATACTATAAGGTTGATGTTTCCAGTGTATGTGTATTTGAAATATGAGAAGCTTTCGCGGATTGCTAGGGATTAATTTCTTATTGGCTGGAAAACGTGAAAAAGCATTATACGAAATTCATTTCAGACTACACCTACAAGGAAGATAATGAAAAAGCTGGGAAAACCTCAAAGTATGATAACATGACTTTTATCCAGGGTTGGGCGGTTTTAACCGGGGGTGGTTTTAACCGTCCCGGTCAATACTCCCAAAGTGGTCAATAATGGTTAATACTGGTCAATTGTGATTTAAACTGTCCATTTTCCTATTTTTGTACATTTCTTGCAAAGATAAAGATAAATTAAGTCTTTTCATTATATGAATCAATTGTTGATTAATATTCCTCATTAGATAATCAAATGTAATTTCATAAGTTTAATATATTTGGTTTGCTGAAACTGACCAAAATATCTTCAGTACCCACCAGAGGGTCACAGTTCTAAAGCATAGCTTGACAATTGGAGACAGACCTGTTAATACATGTACCTGGACAGATTAAGAATAAAAGGTAGCTGAACATTACCTGAGCACAGGAAGCAGAGTTGACAGGTGTTGATAAGCATAGCCTGGGACCAGGGATGATCTGTGCGTGTGTGTTATTGTTATGAAAACATCACCAACCCACCCCCTCAAATGTTTATTCAATAGTTAAAATGAAGATTGAGGAAACAATACTTATAGGTAGTTCTTGTTAAACTAAGGAATTTGAACAGAAACTTTTACATCTTCCCCAATTCAACAGAGTCATTTGTACATTATTTATTTAATATTTTGACTTATAAGTATATTATAAACTGATAGTGCATGTTATGAATTACAGTATTTACCATAATGGTCACTTAAACATTTAAAATAAATAACACAGACTATAATGACCAAATAATTTTCAATCGACCAGTATTAACCAGTATTGACCGGTGTTAACCAGTATTGATACTCATATTGACCACTTTTTTGCCAACCCTGTTTTATCATCACTAAAACATGTGACTTTTCAAAGCTTTACACGACGATTCCTCAATACCAATCAACAACTAAGCTCTGAGACACCAAAAACAGCTGCGTCTTTAATAAAACATGTAACACGGAAATATCTTGTGATCATTCATTCCAAAATTTACTTTGCTAACAAAACTCTGAAGTTGATATGAAAAAGATGCCGGAGTTCCTCATTGACAGCATCTACGTGGTCTTTGGTGATCAGGTTTTCTAATAGTCTGTTGGAATTTCCATGGGTACGAATTGTGCCTCTTTATTAGCTGACCTGTTATATTCTTTCAAAGAAGAATTTATTTAAAAGATTCCACATTAGAAAAATAGTATCTTGTTGTGTCTTTCAACTCGACATTCAGATTCATAGATGACGTTTTGTCAATCAAGAATACTTATCTTTATTCATGTGTCGATTCGATGGATCCCAGTGAACTTAATATAAATGACACCAGAGTCTTCCACATCTTCTTACTTACTTATGTTATTGAAAATAGATGCTAACGGCAAACTAAACAAACTCAGCTTTATGATCTAAGCTTTTCCATTATCACACTTCCCATGATATTTCTCCATAGAAAACTTCCCATATTTATATAGTAATATTCAATTATCTGTAAATGGTGTTCTCTCAACTGCTCCGTTATGCCAGAACATGTTCTGCGTCTTATCAATTGTTTAAACCAAGACGGGTCACTGACACATCAGTTAATGTGATAGGGATTTCAACAGTCTCTTTCAAATCAGCTTTTCGCAAATGATATGGTGTTAAAATGATCTTCTTTGCAAATACAACCTTTTATTAGGTCAAATGCTGTATGACGTGTTTCATACCTCCGGATGAGACCGCGAAAACCGAGGCCCCGTGTCACAGCAGGTTCCCGAGGCCCCGTGTCACAGCAGGTTTGGCACGATAAAGATCCCTCCCTGCTCAAAGGTCGTAAGCGCCTAGAATAGGCTTAAATTTTGCAGCCTTTAACTGGCAACGGTGACGTCTCCATATGAGTGAAACAGTATACAACCAACCAACCAATTGTTAGACCCTTCTTTACATACTGGTTTAAACTACGGATCACTTCATTTACCTGATCAAGATATAGGACTCATGGCCGGATGTGACCTGTCAACAGGGATGTTTACTCCTCCTAGGCACCTGAATCCGCCTCTGGTCATGTTTGACGTGTTTCTTATTAATTGATATAATAATGTTCTTTACATATTGACTACGGATTACTGTTGACCTGATTCACGGCGGGTATATGAGTATTCTTATGCTTACTCCTTCAAGGCACCTGACCCCACCGCTGGTATTGACCCTACTCTTAATTCTATATTCTTTATAGGATTTATGAGATTGATACAATGTATATACACAATATTGGACAAATCACAGAAGTCACAAATCTCTTTCTCTTCCCCCTGATTCACGTCCAGAACTTTTTCTAGAAATGAACATAAAATTTTGAATTATCTTGCATGAAATATATTACATAACTTCTTCCAGCATATACAGGAAATAAATTTTTTTCTGATGTTTAAAAAATTCAAATATACCGGTAGATTAATGCATTCTAAGATAGAGATACATTCCATCTGCAACTTGATTTCTTTTAAAATGCATATCTTCGAATTCAATACAATATGAATTTCCAATGTCATCACACATTCATAGATTGTAACACTGATCAAACGAAACGATTTCAATTCCCTGTTTGCGATAGAACTCCAGCATTTCCTTGCTTCTCAAGATTGACATCTCGTGCTCACGGTCTGGTGATGCGGAGAAATCGTCTGGCCCTACTCCACAACCGCCGTCTTTACCAGTTATGTATCCAGGATGCACCATAAACTCACATGTTATGACGTCATTTCCTGGAGGACCGTAAACCTTTGCTATCTGTCGTTGTAATCGTTCAAGTGTCATGTCTGGCCCCATTGTTTGCAATCCGACAAACCGGTCGGTCACCCTAAACGGATCAAGTAATGTTTTGATTTAAAAGGTTAGTTTGCAACGAATCGGTAAAAGTTTATAAATATGTGAAAGTTACAAGCACTATTGAAGGATACGATTCCAAAGATCAAATTGTCTTGATAATTAACGGACCAATGAATTCCGTTCATATTGAATATTTGTTTTACTGTTACAGTAACACAACATGAGAAAATGAAATATGTTATTTTTCAGTGTAGCTATAGCGCCACAGTTGCCATGGGAACCTAACAGTTTCAACCTTCCGTAATAAATGCCAAAGCAGATGTATAAATGTGTAGATTTATCGTCTTACCAAATATTGGTTTCCTTCATGGTAGATTTTGCACTTGCAGCCTGCTGAACTACTTCTCGGAAGGACGCATCAAAGTCGTCAACAGCATCGGCAGTCCAGGAATACACGTGGTTGGGTTCAAGGTCTTCGTATGGACATCTTGTACTCCGCACCCCGTTCTCCCGTAGAAGTGACCCGAAAACTTCACAGACACCTGGATGGGAAATAAGATATGTATTTTATACAAAAGCCTTCAACTGAAGAGATGCACATATGTTATAAACGTGCTTATAGGTTCATGTAAATGCGTACAATCGGGTGTCGTCTAAAACAAGAGTGTTATGGACATTAACGGTCCTTTGAGTTCCATACAAAGTAGATAATGAAAAGAAACGTATTATGTGTATAGATAGTGAAAGGGGCATGGACATGATTTTGGTACTAATATTATTCAGATATCTAATCAATTCTATGATAGTATTTGATTCGTGTAAAACATAGTAACAAACGTAAATTTCAAACACAACCGCAAAGATATATTTAAGACAGCTGTAAGTTTCATTTTCAAAACAAGACACACGTCCTTTTTATGCCAAGTGCCTCAACTATAATACGCTTTAGAAATATTAGTGTTCTCACCACTGCACTTGGTTTCATATCTATGGCTAGCGTGTTCACAAACACGATTTTGCAATCCGGATTTTAGATAAATACAAGGTATATCCTGTGTAAAAATATATTTGATTCATTTATTCTTAAACGATCTTTATTTCTGTAACAAAAATACTGTCAATTTCAATCGATGGGTACTCGTGTCTTCCATTTCCAACTCCTGTCGAATAGAAAGAAACATATAATATTTTGCTGAAAAATGGAAATCATAACGTAGAATGAGAGATGAATTTCTCACCAGTCAGGTGAATTACACTTAGATCGAAATAATCGACAGTAAGGCTGGTGATCTAATATGTAACTTTTAGAGTATATGCACTTTCTGTAGAGTGAATACATGATGGAACCGAACTGACACTCCGGTTTTCACAGATTTATGCAAAAACATTACGAGTCACCGGACGAACTACAGCAAAATAAATGTACAATACTCGGTGAAAGCACACCCGTGATAGCCATTCAACTGGACTTATTTCAGTCTGTTATTCATCAGACTTTAGTGCATCATTCACAACATTTCCATTTTTCATTTGCATTTTGGGAATTCGTTGTTACGACAGTATCTACAGTACACTATATTTTCATAGATCAACCAGTCGAGAAGTATGACTACTAAAGCTGACCTGGTACAAGATGAGCATGTTGATGTCCGTCAATATGTGTTGGCTTGTGTCCCATCAAAGACTCAAATCGGTCTATCTGGCTCTGCATCTCCTTCTTAAACTATAGATTAATCAATTAATACCTTGTAATATTGAATCTACTATATCAAGTATGAAATGAAAATGTTTGCTATCTATGTGGTCTTGTTTTGCTCATGTTTTTGTTTGAAATAAACACAACAGTCTTGAAATTATAGGCAATATATAACAATGTCCTTTGGTGTATGTAAACTTGCTATAAAATGTTAAAACTAGAACAATCTCAATGCACTGCATAACATAGTAATCTGATATTTCATAAGGACCGTTCTGCAGTGTATACATTTCTCTCTTGATTAGTGGAATTTCACTTTTTCAGTCACCAATCCAGATTTTTAACGATAAACATAATGCTTAATCATGAAATAGACACATATACATCTGGAATTAAGATTTTAAAGTCCTCAAAGGATTATTAATCTTAAAAACATGATTTATAGTAATCAAGATAGATACAACATTCTCCCACAACAAACGTCTGACTCACATCCTCCAAATCTATGTCCCCATTTGCCATGGCTTTTCGAAATCCGAGGCTTCCAAGAAAGTGACCGTTCTCATCTGTTAAAGTATTTCTCTTTGTTCCGACAGGTATCCCCTCCGTGACATTTAAATGCATACCTGAAACCAACACACAAAAATACTGTACTCTACAATTGTATTCATAAGAAATCACACGCATCAACCCAAGATCGAGATGAACCAAGGTCAATATAATAATAAGTCTGTATGTAAAGAAAACAGTAGTCACTAATTCTTTATTATTTTGAAATGCTAATATTCCGAAATTTCCTATGAAAAGGAACGGTAATGAACAGTGATCAATCTCATCAATCCGATAAGGAATACAAAATTCAGAGTGGGCAAACATGGGTCTCTGAAAATACCAGAAGTGAGATCAGGGCCCTTATTCACAAAATATCTTACGACTAAGATGGAAAAAAGAATTCTGTTTAATAATTAAATACCAATCACAAGGTCATAAGTATGTATTCAACTTTTATAAACCATGGATGTACTTTACATATTAATTAAGAAAGTCTACAAGAAATGAAAAATAAGGAAATTACAGTGTTTGTAAATTTTGATCTTAGTCGTAAGATATTTTGTGAATAGGTGCCCAGGTGTCTAGGAATAAGTATTCCCAGTTGCCCGGTCACATCCACAGTGAACATTCGATTTTGATCAGGTAAACGGAGTAATCCATAGTCACCAAAAGTATGTAGAGAAGGCCTAACAATTGGAATGAAACACGTCAGACGACAGCTGACTTCACTACAGCTTGTATTTGCAAATTAGATCATTATAACGACCATAGAATTGGCGAAATGCTTATTTCAAAAGAGACTGTTAAAACCCCTTATCTGTTAGCAACTTGCCTCAATATAAAGATTGATCATACGCAAAACATGCTCTCACATTTCGAATCAGTTGAGAGACATAAACACCAAATAAAGGTGATTATGGAATATTGCTCAATAAATATGGGAAGTTTAATTTACGATGGAGAAACTGAAGTAATCCCGTTTCCCATAAAGTTGAGTTGCCAGTGTGCCGTTAACATATATATATATAAAAAAAACATATATGTTAAATAAAATATCCAAATATTAAGAAGATATCGAAGACTGTGGTGTCTATATTATTATCTCAAGCAAACCGTAAAAATCTAAAACATTTATTTGGTGTTACAATACCAATGGAATGGTGATAAAGATGACATCCCGTGATACTGAACTACAATGATAGTGTCACACTGCAATTAAAACCGATTGCATGAAAGCATGTGTCTTATAACAATGAAAACATATAGAATATCATTTGTACCTATCATTGTGATTGATCTAAATTAACTTCCTTGGTTGCGGTGAATGGGATTACCGCAGCTTCCTCGTATAGAATATTGTTGATGGTATGTGATATGAACCAAGACATAGATTATCAGTTCCTCACAGCTCTGAATCTATCTAATCATTCACAGTATGTAATGATTAAAATTTACATCTACAGTAAAAGTCACCCAGCGATCAGCATCAGGTGCCAGTGAAAATAAAATTATGTTAATTTCAGTCACATCGCGATCGATTCATCAGAGTCCACGTAATGACAATTTCTCATTTTTCAAAACTATTGGTAAATGTGAACAAAGTACATAACAGAAACATGTAATTGTGTTTCTTAAATATCGATTTACGTTGATGTACCACATGGTCACCATACCTGTTGGCATACGGGCTTCCTTTGCTCGTCTCGCCCCATCCTCCACAGCGATACCGTTGACCATCATCGTGACCCCACTGATGACCCCATCCCGGAAACAGTCCACCATTCCTCTGTTCCTCTCCACGCTATAGCCGAAATCATCGGCGTTAATGACTAAAAGCTTCCTCATGGCCGCCCTTCGTTATCTGTCTGGCTGTTATCTTTCTGCGGATAATGTAAGGGAACTGAAGAGGGTTTTATGATCCTACAAACATATGAATCACTTATCTAGAGGCGTGATGTCATCTCGCAGGTTTTGGGGGCTGATTTACATATCACCGTTAACTCGCTGTTTACTCTATATTACGTTATTCAGGCTATTCAAAGTTAGACTATAGTCCTAAAGTTATAATGGTATTGAGACTATCAGTCTCAAAGTTAATAATGTTGATGTACAATCCAAACTATCATTCTTTATTTAACGATTGAATTGTGAAGCCAAAATGTAAAACATCGGTTTATTTTTACCTGAATTATACCTCACAAAAATCAAATGCATTTCACGTTTCACATTTATACATGTACATGAATTATTTCTATGTTAATGAATTAATTTAAGCAATTAGGAAACGTGTTGAACAGACTGTACGTCCGGGTTCTCTGTAAACTTCCTCTAACACAGGCTAAAGGTGATTGCACTGTTTATGAAATTGACTAAAGTTCAAAAATGCAGCAGTCGTGTTGTAAAACATTTGATAAATCTGCATTCACATAGTGTCCACTTTTGTATTGACCAGGGGGCTTGGCAGGTTTGTGATTCCTCTATTGCAACTCCAAATTCCACGGTTAGTATTTTACGGAATCTGCTAGATTAATAATGCATTAGTGGTAAAAGGAATTTAATTATGAAGAGTAAATACAATTACAGCCTTGTTTTTGTTTACAAACAATCTAGTGAAATATTTATTTTGTAACTTAAAACACTCTAATTTTACACAGACAACTTCAACTTTAAAATCGCACGTTTTACCTTAAGAATGAAAAGGTGAAGATAACGAACAGTGATCAATATCATAACTCTTAGAAAGAATAAAAAAGTAAGAGTTGGACAAACACGGACACCTGGGCATACCAGAGGTGGGATTAGGTACTTAGGAGGAGTAAATATCCCCTGTCGACGGTCACACCCGCCGTGAGCCATATATTTTGATCAGGTAACGGAGTAATCCGTAGTCCAAATTAGTATGCAAAGAACGGCCTAACAATTGGTATGGAATCACATCAGACAGCATTTGATCCAATGATACGTTGTATTGGCAAACTAGATCGTTATAACGACCATAGAATTTGCGAATTGCTAACTTTAAGCGACATTTTTGAAACCCCTGTAAGATCAACTTGTTTGTTAGTAGCCTGCCTCGATTTAAAAACTGTTCACACACAGAAAAATGTCTGCTATGAAGGAGAAACGTCAGATGTATGGTGCCACATCATATAAAAAATTCATAACGTTCAGTAGAATTCAAATCATAAAATGTTTTTAAAATGAACATCATCTAAACGTATGACTCATCAACTTGATTTTAACACAGTCGCTCTTCACCAGAAATTAAAGGCTACCTCGGTAGGCTTTTTGACATCACACACACCTTGTCCTTCAATAAAATTGAAACTCAGAAGTATTCATAACTTGTGATCAGTCATCCACAAAACTCTGTTAAACACCATTGTAACTAAATGAAGCTGATAAAAAATGAAACTGAAGCTCCCCATTGGCAATATTGTAAGTTACCCAAGGATAGGGGTTTGCTTGTATATTTCTGAATCCTCAGCAGATCCACTCATGTCAGGATAATTCCAAAGATCATTTAACTTCAATAAACAATATCTCGGTCACACTTCTCTTCCATTTTTGGTGAAGAATACTAGAAACTTTTCAGTCTTAATCTGTATTTATTATGATGAATAAACAAAACAAGGCACAAATAAAATCTCTTCATGTGGTGAACTCTGTATACTACGACAGGCTTTATACAAGTGCTGAATTTTCAAAAATACAAGTTTTGGTTGTCCAGTGTGGTAGGAGATTTCTAACTAAGTTTTTACTATGATTATTACATTATGAGTAGTCTCACCTTAATTTTCTTCCAAGAGATTTGAATGCTACCGCCGCTCAACTTGTAGAAATCTGCCGTAGTAACGTAGCGAGCTTACTTATATAACCTTCGGTCCTAGACCACATGACTACAGTTAACCAATCAAAATATGCCGTACAGGCCTCTAACCAATCAGCGACTTGTACGGTGGCATCGGCTCCCACACAATTTCCCACACAGAACTACTTTTTCCCGTACAGGCTACCGTACAAGCGCGAAAGGAATATCAATAAGTACCAATAATTAAAACTGAGTAGCATACATCAAGAAGCTCAATTTGCTAATCTAAACAAGTACATGTAAATAAATATCACAATATCTCATGCATGTGGGTTAAACATACTCTGTCTTGTGTGCGCATGAATACAGTTACTATCAACGATACCGTAAACAAATATAGTTCCTTAAGATATGACTGGTTACATGTAGTATGTAATAAATAACAACGAATTCTCAACCTCAAATTGTTAAAGAACATTAATTCATATGTCTAAATGATTCACATAGTAAATACTATCTCACAACCATCGTAAATATCTTCGTCACCAAACCGGAAGTGACGAGTGATACTGTACTCGTAAAAAAAGATGATGGCAGCCAAAAACATGAAATGTAAATATCCACCCGACATTCCCCAATATTATTACTACTACTACCCCTCGTGAAACTAAAACTGGTAATTACAACAGGAATTATTCAAGGAAATGCACGTAAGTACATGAAATGACTCGAGATTGCTCTAAACTCGTAAATGAATAACTTAACTATCGGAACACGTGTAAACATGAGACATGTCAAAATATACGGGACCATTTCTGAAGGAATACATCGTAATGCACAATACAATGTCACTAATTATCATTGATCCAAACATGTTAAAAGTAGAAAATCAAGTAACAGGTTACAATATCTACTTGTGTGTGTGTGTGTGGTTTTTTTGGGGGAAAATCAGTTCTTTCAACAGCATAATTGAATTTTTATGGGCAAAAACTATGCTCCTTTATTAGCTAATGTGTTTTTGTAATTTGGGGAGGGCAGAATTAATTGAAATTTTAAAGCTTTTACATGAGAAGAAAATATCCTTGATTTGACATTTAGATATTTAGACGATGCTTTGTCTATATCGATTCAATATACCTCTGTCAAACCATGATAAAAGACACTACAGTCTTCCATATCTGCTTGATATTTCAATAATTAACTAGACATGAATGTCAAGGAAAACAAACTCAAATGTATGACAAATAGGATGGTTTCCGCTTCTCTATCATCAAGTTCCCATATTTATGTAGCAATATTCCATCAATTGCCTGTATATGATGTTTATGACTTTCAGATGATTCAATCCTCGGGAATATGTTCTGAAAATGATCAAGTTTTAAACTTAATTTTCAGTAGCCTACTTCGGTTTAATATTTTTAAACGCAGATCATGAAGGGTATATAATGGGTTGCCATATAAAATTTGATAGACTGTGTGCAGTACGTCACCAAATGACGTCCGAGAATACGAAAATAGCTAGAGCATTATTGGCACACGACAAAAACTACATTATTTGTCATGAAACAAAGACACATATTTACGCAATTACTGTATACCGTCGTCGTCCGTCCGGACATTGTAGGCAAAATGCAAAATAATGAACTGATAGCTCCAGGATCTTACAACATGGTATACATTTGATCACCTTGATGAAAGGAATATAATTGTTTTTCAAACTCATAGTATCAGTTTATTGGAAAACGTTGTAAGCAGATTACACATTGAGCTATTGGAGCTAGGATCTTACAACTTGGTACATGAAAGGTGAAGATAACGAACAGTGATCAATCTCATAACTCCTTTAAGCAATACAAAATAGAGTTGAGCATACACGGACCACTGGATATACCAGAGGTGGGATCAGGTGCCTAGGAGTAAGCATCCCCTGTCGACCGGTCACACCCGCCGTGAGCCCTATATCTTGATATCTATATATAATCACCATGATGAGAGAAATATACCTATTGTTTTTCAAGGTCAGAGATCAAGGTCGTAGTATCAGTTTATAGGAAAACCTTGTAGGCAGAATACAGATCGAACTCTTGGAGCTAGGATATTACGACTTGGTGCAAAAGATCACCATGATGATAGAACATACGTATTGTTTTTCAAGGTCAGAGATCAAAGGTCAAGGTCGTAGTATCAGTTAATAGGAGAACCTTAAAGGTAGAATATAACAAACTATTAGAGCCAGGACCTTACAACTTGGTACATTTAATCACAATAATGAGAGGACGATGCCAATTGTTTTTCAAGGTCATGACCATAGTATCAATTAATAGGAATATCTTGTAGGCAGAATACGGACCGAACTATTGGAGCTAGGATATTATAACTCGGTACCTATAATCATCATAATGAGAGGAATATGTCTTGTTTTTCAAGATCAGAGATCAAAGGTCAAGGTCGTAACTTACCAGTTAATAGAAAAACCTTGCAGACAGAATACAGATCGATGTATTGGAGCTAGGAGCTTACAACTTAATACATTTAATCACCATGATGAGAGAACGATGCCTATTGTTTTGCCAGGTCAGGGGGCAAAGGTCAACATCATAGTAACCGAACTAATGGGGCTAGGACCACCAAACCTGGTACACATATTCCTCATGCCAAGTGGATGACACACATTGTTCTTCAAGGTCAAGGTCGTAGTAGAACTCATTAGGAAAACCTTGTAGGCAGGGTACAGACAGAACCGTTGAGACTAGGATCGTCAAACTTGGTACACATACACCTTATGCCAAGCGGAGGGTGGCTATTGTTTCTCAAGGTCAAAAGTGAAGGTTGTATCACTAAGTAGAAAAATTTTGTTTTCGTTTTCCATATTTTCCCCCCATTATTTACAGGTATTGCCCTGAAACTGTGTCACAACCTCTATCTCAGAGAAATACATAATCAGTTCACATTTCATCTTGATTAGTGCACCGAACGTGCTTTGGGGCTAAAAGTAAGTCAAATATTTTTCTGGATTTTTTCTCATCATGGATACATATTTTGCACTGAAGGTCTAACGGGCGTATGTTGTACCGTTTGTGGTACTCTTGTTAAGAATAGAATATGACGTGACAATATTTTAAAAATCTGTCGTTCCTTTAATAAAACAAAAGTGAACAACAATAGTGTTTACCCAAATCCCTGGCAAGGGGTCAGCAGATATTTAAAATTCTAAGACAGAGTTAGCTACATGTAGTATGGAACTATGAAGTAATTTTATCATACACAGTAAAACATATCTAATAGGGTCAATAATAATAGGTAAGAAAAGACGATGTACATGTAGCACGTCACAATATTCATATTTATGAAATAGAATCCGGAACAATTTTGAGAATAACCTCATTAAAACACTGACTGTTATTACTCGCTTCCAGACATCCATCCAGCAATGTGTTTGTCTGCACATATCCTCTTCTCCGAGTCCCTATTTCACCTAAGTAATGCTGGCGACAGTGCTCGAGCTCACCGTCGTGTGCGGGAACGTTATGTACACTGTTGTGTTTAAGCGTGACAGATTTGGCGGAGGTAGCTTCATCAAGCGAGGTGCTATTTACACAAATATTTGATCACAGTGGGTCATGTTGAATGAAATCTTAATTTTACGACAAACGGGATGACTTCAGTTTCTCTATGGTCAATTTGCCATATTTATGGAGCATTATTCAATTATCACCTGTATATGGCGGCTTTTCATGCCAACTGAAATCATTTTTTAAATCGAGACAGGCTTATGACAAATAAGTTGAATGTTAATTACGGTCTCGTTAAACCAGCATGTCGCAAATCCCATGACCATACTCTTCATTGTAATTACAGCCTGTCGCTAGGTCGAATGCTGTCTGACATGTTTCATATCATTTGTTAGACAGCCCTTTCCATTGTTCCCAGGGGTCTCTATTTACCGTACTGAATTTCATATTCTCTATTGGATTAAGAGATTGATCAACGTTTGTTAACATCCTTTTGTAAGTAACGAAAAATTAAACAATATAAATGGAAATTTATAAAATTATATAATACCCATGGGGAGTTTTACAATTCAAATAGGAAAAAAAGTTGCTACATATGTATATTGTTAATGAATTTTGTGTCCATCGGGGCTTTTATACAAGACAATAAAGCGTGTGTATTACTTTCTGAATAGATTGATATA
Source organism: Ostrea edulis (assembly GCF_947568905.1). Lineage (NCBI taxonomy): Eukaryota > Metazoa > Mollusca > Bivalvia > Ostreida > Ostreidae > Ostrea > Ostrea edulis. Next base: position 63,687,441 of record NC_079170.1, read on the forward strand.
ACCATACGCCTTAACATGTGATTATATACTGTGTTGCTACGTGTTTTGTTTCACTTTGATATATTAAAAGCGCGTACGCTAACCCTGTCATGTACATTTAATTTTATATGCAATGTTGCACGACTCCCAATAGATAACAAATCTCTCTCCCTCACTCTCTTTTAAACTAAGAGCTTTATTTTTAAAAATAAACGTAATATTCTAAAATATTGTATATTAAAGATATTGAATAACTTCTCACCTCACATCCATGAAATGGAAGATCTTTTCTTTTAATTAGTTTAAAAAATTTATAAGTAGATTAATGCCTGTTATGTATCCTATAGTTGAAAGACACTTTACCGGCAATTCATAATCAGGGTTGCATAAAAATGTCTTTGAATTCAATACAGTATGAATTTCGAATGTCTTAACAACATTCATAAACTATAGCACTGCTCAAACGAAACGATTTCGATTCCCTGTTTGTGATAGAACTCCAGCATTTCCTTGCTTCTCAAGATTGACATTTCGTGTTCTCGTTCTCCCGACATAGAGAAATCGTCTGGACCAATCCCACAACCACCTTCTGTACTAGTTCTGTATCCAGGATGCACCATCAACTCACAGGTGATGACGTCATTTCCTGGAGGACCGTAAACCTTTGCTATCTGTCGTTGTAATCGTTCCAGTGTCATGTCTGGCCCCATAGTTTGCAATCCGACAAACCGGTCGGTTACCCTGAACGGATCAAGTATTGATTTTAATCCAAAGTCTCATTCACAATAAGTCAGTAACTTTTTTAATAAGACTTGAATGTTACCATATCAGGGATGATATATGACAGATTTCTATACATGCCAATAGATGGGTTGACAATATGATGAGTACGATTCTAAACAATGCAGAATAAAAGAAAACCTAGTCTACATAGGGTAATGTTTTGCTGTTATACTCATCTTCAATTTCAAGGACAGGTAACATGAGTTAATTATTTACATTTAATAAAAATGAAAGACAATTTGTTCGTAAGTATTCGCCATCATTTCAAATTGTACTACAAATAATCTATTATGCTGAATATTTCCGACAGAGGAAATTCGGACAAATGAATTAGTGTCAAAGTGTTAGATAATTTCTGTAAAAATAACCATTTATTGCTAATTACGACTTTCTATGATTTGTTGCATTTGGAGTTATGTTTTTATTTTGGATGAAGTACGTTATACCTCGGAACGATGGACTTTTTTTAGGGCATGAGAGGTTCTGAAGCCGAAATCAAAACTAAAAAAATCTATATGCATTATCATTAATTATATATCTTGATTTCAGGATTAAAGTTACTATTATGATATGCAAATAATTGATAGATGAAATAGTTGTACAAGACACAGGTATCTTATATGGAATATAAAATATAGTTTGCGCTTATTATTAGTATAAGATTAACTGATAAAAAGGTGAAGATAATGAACAGTGATAACTAATGTTAACAGCACTATCCATGGTGAAGTCATTTGATCAGAGATCAAACCTCAAGACCATAAAGTGAGATTAGGCTTAAGTCTAAATTTCAAATCCAGCTAACTTGTGAAATCATTTACATAAACATATAAAAATTTCCAGTATAAGTTTGTATTTGAATTCTTTATATAAACTTACAGACTTTTTAAAAAAAAATATCTGTGTTACGTAAATCTTGAGATGTAAGCTAGTAATCAAAACTTTGACTTAAGCTATTCTCAGTTTATGTTCTTGGGAACAGGTTTCGATTCAGTGCAGGAACTACAAATACTTTAAGAATCGGAACAACCAATGGATCATACATGTATGTTAATTTGTGTTCTTACCATATATCGCTTTCCTTCATGGAATTTTTCGCCCTTGCAGCATCCTGAACTATTTTTCGGAAGAATGAATCAAAGTCGTCAACAGCGTCTGCAGACCAGGAATACACGTGGTTGGGTTCAAGGTCTTCGTATGGACATCTTGTACTCCGCACCCGGTTCTCCTGTAGAAGTGACCCGAAAACTTCACAGACACCTGGATTTGAAATACGGAATGTATTTTATACAAACACCTGCATCTGAAGAAATATGCGTGTTCTATATTACATATACTCACATTCACATGCCAATGCACAAAAACTCGGATTACGGCTAAAGGAAGAACCTAAAATACCTTAATGTTCATTTGAGAACTATTCAAAGTAAAACACGAAGAAAAGGTGAAGATAACGAGCAGTGATGAATCTGATAACTCCTATAAGGAATACAAAATTCAGACTTTGACAAACACGGACTCTCTCAACATACCAGAGGTGGGGTCAGGTACGAAGGAGGGATGATGTATGTTGCCCCCGTCATGGAGTCTAAACACCTTAGCCAATGGGATGAATTTCAGAGTTATAGTTATGGTCCCTATCCCCAATAAATATTCACCTGGTTTGTTTAAAAACATTTCATATCATGAATTATCACTATATATTATCTTAAAGTCTGAACCCGATTGCAGGTGAGTGAATTTCACAGTACTTATTGTAGAGGCTCGGTGCAATACTTAATTTGCATCTTACCATGGTTTATTTACTAAATGTCTTAGAGTAGGATATATCTAAATATTCAATGCCCCCTAACTCAGCCGGAGTCATGAATTTCACAATGTTGATACCGTAGAGACGTCCATTTTCAGTACAACTGTGCACCATCTATTTGGACTGCACGCAAAGGAGCAGAGAAACGTTTTAAAACTGTACTAATTTTGAAGTTTCAGTCCAACTCAGAGGGCGAGTCAAAACAAAGAACCACAATGGTAACAAGTTACACGACTGATTCCGGTACATGTTTAACTGAAAAGCCAACACAACACAATTCTGTTCATTTTGTCACATAGAAACATAAATCACCATCAGATCTACAGGATCATTATTTTTCAGGCTGAAATGGTGAATGTAATGCTATACTCTTATGGACATGTATGCCTGCAAATACTAGAAATATAATTGCGTACTATTACATTGCGGAAAGAAGTATCCCTTTCTTGCATAACCCCAATCTGACCTAATTCCAAATTATACCTCAAGCTGTCTGTATCTATTCGTTAAAAATCCCTAGACAAAGCCTCTTATTTTAGAAAGAAGTCGTGAAATACTCAGCTCGGAAATAACCTATAACAAGGTGAACGCAGTACGTTTACATATCATTGGTTCTACTTCTACGAATTGCTGCTAAGTTATGAGAGAGAGAGAGAGAGAGAGAGAGAGAGAGAGAGAGAGAATAAACGAGTTTTACATGTATCACAGTGTTTGTCAATGTACATGTAGGTGTCTATACATAACAAAATACGACGAAGCGTAAAAGAAAATGTTGGCTCATAAAGAACACAACATTGGATTACAAGATGTATATTACATGTATACCGAAGATTTTATAATTTTCCTACAAGTACATGAATTGTTCATCTTAAAAGAAAGCGTGAAAATAACTAACATTGATCAATCTCATACATGTATAATGAGTACAAAATAGAGGATTGGGCAAACACAGACCCATGGACACACCAGAGGTGGGATTAGGTGCCTAGTAGGAGTAAGCATCCCCTGTCGACTGCTCACACCAGCCGTGAACAAGAAAAGATATTGCAATAGGAAATTCAAAATCATGTTGAATTTAAAAATCTAATAAGATTTTATTAAGATCGTGTGTGAAAGAAAGACGAAGAATGAAAGGCAAATTTATCACTTAAAAACTAAAGCAAAATAAATGCGATTTTTCAATGAGGCTGATGATCTACATGTGCCGTTTGTAGTGCTGTAAATTCCTAAAGATATGCCTGGAATTTATTATCGCGGTTTCGCGAGAAACACCCCTCGCGAAAAAAATATTTCTCGCTTTTATTTTTATTTTGCTAAAATAAATGCAAAACCACTTGATCAACAAAGCACTCGCACTCGCGAATTTATTTTTTCGCGATTTGACGTCCACGAGTCCTTTCGCGATAATAAGTACTCGCGTAAATTAAGGAATCTACAGTATGTGTATTTTCTGTAGAGTGAATGGATGGTGGACCTTACCTTTTTATTTGCAGTGTACTATATCTTTATTAATCAACCAATCAAAAATGACTACTAAAGCTGACCTGGTACAAGATGAGCATGTTGATGTCCGTCAATATGTGTTGGCTTATGTCCCATCAAAGACTCAAATCGGTCTATCTGGCTCTGCATCTCCTTCTTAAACTGCAAGATAATCAATGAATACATCAAAATAGCAATATAGAATCAACTCCTTGATGCATGTAATGATATTTCTGTGTACTTGTTCAACGGTTTGCAATAAATTCAATACAGTTTTTTTTAAAATTATAAATAATATTAAAGCACTGTAATTTAATACAAGTTAAATTGATACAAACTATACCATGCATGGTAATCTGGTGTTTGATAGTAGCTAAACATATACCGGTAGTATGTACATTGTATATGCATTGACTGATCAAACCAAGGAGAGGAATTAAGATTTTAAAGTCCTCAAAGGATTATTAATCTTAAAAACATGATTTATAGTAATCAAGATAGATACAACATTCTCCCACAACAAACGTCTGACTCACATCGTCTAAATCTATGTCCCCATTTGCCATGGCTTTTCGAAATCCGAGGTTTCCAAGAAAGTGACCGTTCTCATCTGTTAAAGTACTTCTCTTTGTTCCGACAGGTATCCCCTCCGTGACATTTAAATGCATACCTGAAACCAACACACAAAAATACTGTACTCTTCAATGGTATATTTACCGACTTAAAACACGAGATCGAGATGTAGCCAAGCTTAAGAGACCGTGCACTGATTATTTTGCATGGAAAGGTGTCAAAGATAAGGAAAAGTAATCAATCTCCTAAATCGTTTAAAGAATATGGCAAAACCGGACATCTGAAAACAACACAGGTGGAAACAGTTACCTAAGGGATAAGGCAATCCCCTCTTGACCGGTCACAATTGTTCGTTATCTTCAGTTTTATCTTGGTTGTTCTGATGGTTTAATTTCTAAATACATTCTGTCATAATTAGGCCGAAAGTTGTCTGAGTTTTTGTATCTAATTGTTAGACCGTTCTTCAAATAATGATTTAGCAGCGGATTTTTTCCTGATCACCGGTTGCGGAAGCTCAGTGGTCGTTCGCCCCGCATGCGGAAGGTCGTGGTTCAAATCCCAACCACGACAGACCTAAGTCGTTAAAACAGGTAGTGACAGTTCCTCATCAAACGCTCAGCATCAGGTGTGAATGTCACGGGTCCTCCGAGATGTCCCGTGTCAGTAAATGTGGCACGCTAAAGAATCCTCACTGCTCAATGGCCGTAAGCGCCGAGGATAGGCTAAATTTGAAGCCCTTTACCGGTATTGGTGACGACTCCATATCAGTGAAAAATCTCGAGAAGGACGTTAAACAAAATACAATCAATCAATCGTAAGCGGGATGTCGTGAGTTCGAGCCCCGCTCGTGCCATGGCCGCGTCAGACTTAAGACGTAAACATAGGTAGTGATTGCTCCTTTGCCAAACGTTCGGCATTTAAAAGTAAAAACCACGGGTCTTACTTATATGAACTTAAAAATGGAGGTCCCAGGTCACGGCTGGTATTAGCACGTTAAAGAACCCTCACTGCTACGGCCCTGGGGCGTGTTTTACAAAGGAACTTACGACAAACTTTACATACTGGAATTTTCCGGTTTATTGTAAGGTCATTCACTCCAAATGCAAAATATTTCTTTAAATTGTTGAAAATTAAGCCTCAGAAAAGTTTTGCTTTATTCACTTAAAGTAATAACTGTGTAATACAATTTAAGACTTGCGACTTTGTCGTAAGTTGTTTGTAAAACGGGCCCCAGAGCGTTAAGCATATGTCTAAATTTAGTGCTTCACCTACAACTGGTAACGTCACAAAATAGGTGAAAAACTCTCGACGGGTCGTGAAACAAACAACCAATCAACCAACCGTTTACCTGATCAAAATATACGGCTCATGATGGATGTAACTGGTCAACAGGGGATACTTACTCCTCCTAGACACCTGATCCCACCTCTGGTGTGTCCATGGAGTCGTGTTTACCCTACTCCCAATTTTGTAGTCAATAAAGGATTTATGAGATTGATCCATTTTCGTTCATTTTTTCGCAAAACACGAAATAGATTACTTTAGCTTCGAATTGGAATACTTTCAATGTAGATGTTTTAAACAATTCTAAATAAAGTCATGTTCAATAATCTTTGAAATTCCACCAAGATCTACATCTAAAATTCCATACATTGAAAGCAGCTGCGATAAGTGACTTTAGGAAATTAATGGTAAAATCAATGATCATATATTGAAAGGCCACAACATTATTTTAGATATTCTTTAAAACTTGTATTTCAAAAAACTTTATCCTTCAAGGAAATCTTTATCAACTTGATTAGTATAGAATAACTTTGTGAATCCATATTATACATTATGCATGTACATGACTTCTAGGAAGTTTTAAGATATCTTGTGTAATTCTAAAAGTAAAATATCAATTCATTGATATCAACGTCCGAAGTTTTGTGATTATTAGCTTTGCACATGCAAATAATTACGAGCAGAACGTTAAAAATACATTATTCTATATTCATTGTAAAAACAGTTCTGCCCTATGCAACAGGAAATAGACGAATTTAGTTTAGAATTGAATTCAAGAATTTGATTTTTATTTCACCTAGAATCAGTAACTGCATATTATAACCACGTAAAGGAAACGCTCGCTGTAACACTCTCTTTAATATAGTTTCTATTTTTGGAAACCTACTGCTTCCTGTAGTATCTAACATTGATTCATGTTCCAATCAGTATTCGAGAAAGACGAATTAAATTACAAGCTGAACAAAATTCAATAAAATCGAACGTTTTCTCTATACTTATTTTTACTCCATTTCTTTGCCCCTTCTTCGTTATTAAGGTATTCAATGTATAACAAAAGGATAACAAAAAAACTTATTGACGCAAGCGTCAAATAGTCCGCAAAAAAGTCGCCCCCGATACATCTAGGCTAAAAAGCTCCGATCACTTCCAAATATCGAACAAAATAGTTCTTACTTCTTACTTTTCTGATTGGCTAGGTAAATCATCTCAGTACTCATTTCTGCCTTGTAATTAAATGTTAATCGCGATAAAGCACACCACACTTTAGATGAAGACAGTTTTGAATCTTTGTTGACCTAGTTCCTACTCTGTTGTGCCATGTGGGTTTATCAGGGGCAGTATAATTGTGGATTCTGTATATAAAATTATAACATTTTTTAAATACACTTTAAATGCATATATCTATTCAAAATTACTGCTACTGATACTTAATTTGAATGTTAATCAGGTGAAACAGAAATTTCTTTTGCATCAAAAATAACATATTAACAAATTCCACAGAAAACATTTTCACCCCGCAGAAACACATCGTAACTCTTAAAGCTTTAAATGTATGTTGAATACCGGCCCGCCTCTTGACGGCCCATACTGAACAATTTTGAAGGACTTCAATCAAAATAAATGTTTATCGTTAGATAATGATAAAAATCATATGACAGGTTAATAATGATAAGAAGCTGACCTTTCTGCACTTGAAACTTTTCTGAAGAGTTATCTGCCCTTTGTAAAAAATAAGAAAAATCTAATTTTCTAAGAATAAGTGAGGTAAATGATTTATTTTATTTCATATCTTTAGAAAGAGAAAATGTATGTAACTTTCTACCAAGAGAGTTATATGATAATATAAATAAAAAAATTAAATATTTTAATACAACATGCTCTTCCCATAGACTTTAATGTAAAATTCTAGTTGAAATAATCAATCAGTAAACAAAATTTTGAGAATTCCAATGGTGGATTATCTATTTGATGAACCCTTCAAAATGATAACATGATTACCAAAATCCCACCATCCATTTACTACATATGAAATATGGTTGGTATGCATTAATTACCTTCACATATTTTAAAAATAGCTCCGCGTGTGAAAACATAATACATCAACAGTAAGTTCATCAGGCGATCCGTGTGAAACGAGGCTGCACGTGCGTAAGTTCATAGATCTGTCAATCTACGATCACCTCATCAAATGTCAAAGTACATGCATGCAATTGCCATTTAATATTTTTTAAAACATCGAATTCTGAAAATGAAAGGTGAAGATAACGAACAGTGATAAATATCATAACTCCAATAAGCAATACAAAATAGAGTTGGGCAAACACGGACACCAGAGGTGGGATCAGGTACCTAGGATACATGAACAAATATGTATACTATACGCCTGTACAATATACATGTGGAAAACACCCCACATACATGTGTGTTACGATATATCGATTGACGTTTATATACCACATGGTCAGCCATACCTGTTGGCATACGGGCTTCCTTTGCTCGTCTCGCCCCATCCTCCGCAGCGATGCCATTGACCATCATCGTGACCCCACTGATGACCCCTTCCCGGAAACAGTCCACCATTCCTCTGTTCCTCTCCACGCTATAACCGAAATCATCGGCGTTAATGACTAAAAGCTTCCTCATCCCCGCCCTTCGTTATCTTTTCTGGTGATAAACTAAGGGAGCTTAGAAGGGTTTATACATGTATGCAGTTGGTCGATCAAACACATGTAAACTCTATTCCACGGGTTGTGATTTCACTTGCACGGCTTTGGGGTTGACTTTTGTACTGAAGCTTGCGTATCTTCACAGAGAGTGTTAACAGGAATTCAGTGTTAAGATATGCAGGCTGTCAAAATTCAAATATATTCCAAAAGTAATAATTTGATTCAAGGTGTCATTTTTTATTCAGTAACTGAGTAATCAAGAATTTTTAGATGGTAAATATTGGTTTGATTTTCACCTACTATAAGTATGCTTGATCGTGTATGGAACAATATCGTTTGTGATCGTTTGTTAATCGCACATTATCGATCATGATCTACCGTTTTAATCGTGCTTGAGATCGTTGTGTACATTTCATTTTCTTCCTCTTTTTCAGCGTGTTTACATAAATACATGCATTATATATCTTATAAGATACATAAGAGTAAAATGAGTCTGTTACTGAGTGGAATCATACTTTTAAAGTGATAGTAATTGTGCAACGACGGAAAACTACATGTAGATTGATGTGTACGAATGTGGCTTTTCTCTCACTGACCCAGTTTTCACCCCTAATAAACAAGCGAAGATAACGAAAAATGTTCAATCTCGAAAATCCAATACAAATACAAAATTAAGAGAAGGCCCTGGACATGTGTATGTTCAATACTATTTTCATATTGTAATCTTATTACTATTATTTAAGTTAGCATAAATAGCATTATGATACGTTCTACGAGGGCTGTTCGTTATGTAATGTACGATATCTCAAAAGCATTCGACTCAAATAGTGAAATGAACATTACATCTTTTCAAAGTATTCTACGCGGTTTGAAATTCTGACAGAGATGATAACATACTTTTTTTTTTGAAAAGTAGGTCAAGATTCAAAGCAAAGGTCGACAGTCTGGATACCACATGAAAGACCTGGTCAGCAGGCATCTATGGAAGCCTATCACCCTTGATTGAAAATATAATCAAAGTTAAAGTTTTTAAAAAGTAGATCAAAGTTCAAGAACAATTCATAAGGTCATGCATCTTGGTACTGAAACAAAGGTTTTTTTCATGGGGCATTTATATGTAAAATAACAAAGCCTATTCCCCTTCGTTCAATAGATATGATCCCATGGAGATCCGTGTTAGAATAGGTCCTCAGTATACCCCTTGCTTGTCATGAGAGGCGACTAAATGAGGCGATCCTTCGGACGAGACCGCAAACACTGAGGCCTCGTGTCACAGCAATTGTGGCACGATAAAGATCCCTCCCTGCTCAAAGGCCGCAAGTGCCGAGCATAGGCCTAGATTTTGCAGCCCTTCACCGGCAATGGTGACGTCTCCACATGAGTGAAAAATTCTCGAGAGGGACGTTAAACAATACACAGTTAATCAATCAAAGTAAAGGTCGAAAGTCTTGATACCAAATGAAAGACCAGGCTCCGAGTCTACCAACGCTGAGATTTTCTCAAATCTGAGATTTCTCAGAAAATGTGAGTTTTTCTCACCAAACTGTGCCACCAAATAAATATTTTCTCAAACTCAGATTAAAGCACAGGTTAGTATGCGGGACATGAACTTACATTGCTCTTTCTCTGGTAGAACTATCATCTACTCCTTTCACATCTAAATTAGATATCATACCGCTTGATAGACAAATACGTGTGGGTTCTATGAAACAACAAATATATCGTCATAAAACGCCATCAGGGACAAACCGATTCATCGAGATGAAAGCACGTCAGTCATTAACGAGGTATTGCTTTGAAATTGAATTAAAAAAAAACCTATATGTCCTTATCATCAAAATACAATATAGAGGAAACTGAACCCAATGGTTAGAGAAATCAAAAGAACTAAATAACCAGATATATATTTTCTGACAACCAAAACAATCTGCTCATAAAATTTGTTATATTATTTCATTTTTATAATCAGTCAAGTACAATTGAGTCCACGAGACCCATGGTTGGGAAGCCTCATCTGAATCATCTTGCTCTTACAGATATAATTGTATGTCTTAGATTAAGAGTCCTAATTGTAGTGTCACATATTAAAAAAAACCTGAGAATAAATGGGTATGGCTGTTACAAACTATTTTTCCAGGTCAGGGTCTATGTGCACTGCATGTGTGAGGGGGATTAGACCCATTAAGACACCTTTTTGAAAATGTGTATATAATTAAAGTATTTATGATAACAGAATGTGAAGAACTGACAAAATCACAAGACAGCATTTTTGCACATGTTAGAACCTACTGTTTCTGTGTCTTTTTATGTCAAGTATGGAAGATCGAGGGAGGGACATTCTGTTATCTAAATGTGTTTGATATAGGGTTATAGATGATAAATCATTCATTGTGATTTTATGATAGTGAATTTTCTTTACTTTTCGGATTAAGTATTTACAAATCCGTGATTGATAATTAATACAAGACTGCGCAGAGCTCTTTACGGACCGTCTGCTAGCAAAACACCATTTGTATTAAAGTCAACTTTGCCCTACAATTGGTTATTATCACGTGACTGTTGTGTATAAACGTCAAATATAATCGGTCGTTCTGGCACATCCCGAAAGTTCTGTATTGTTTTACTTCATGTTTGATCTTGAGGGAGTACATTTTCACCCGTGTTGGCAATTCTCAACTTTGACACCTCTTTCCTGTTTCACTATGCAAAGTGGTAATTATTGGTTTTTACAATCTATCAAATTTAAGATAATTAAGATCTTAGGATTGTATTTTCGTTGATTTGGTTATGCTTATCTCTTACACATTTTACTGTTGTAAATTAATGTCATGTAGATTTCCCCCCTGAATTTGCATCTTTCTTTAGTTTATTTCATTGGTCAATTTAAAATGAAAGTGGGTGGATCTGTCAAAGTTGAGACATATAAAGTTTGCATGAGGATATTCTATCAAAATTCTTTGTGAAATTAAGTTTATTTTTTTTTCTTTGTGAACTTTTTTTTTGATCTTTGTTAAAAGATATATCGAAATCTGACTTTATGAAATCCATGTTTGTATTTTTCGATATTCGGACTTGAATACATTTTGGAACTTTAAATAGTAGCTGTGTTTCTACATCGAGTTACACACACGGATAGTATTACAATGCTCTGCATTGCTTTTGCTCAGCCTGTCCGCCTGTCCAAAACTTATATACATGTAACATTACTAATAATTTTGAAATAAGATAATTACTTCCCGAGTTCCTCGCCACGACGCACCTTTGGTAACGGTCGGTAAACGTAATCTGAAAATGAACCCAGATGCATATACCAGGTCCCCTCACTGTTAAGTCGCCCAAAATATGAATGTACAAAACCACCAAAACAAAACGGTAGTACTAAACCGCCAAAACAACAACCAAGTAATTCGATAATACAAAACAATTTGAAAAAACAAAACCAACCAAGCAAGAGGGTAAATTAAATACAAAACAATCAAAACAATACGAATATATTAAACCGCCAAAACTACACGGGGATACGCAACCGCCAAATTAATATGCGTATACAAAACTGTCAAAAAGATACGCTTATCCAAATTCCACCAAAATATCATGATGAAACAAAATTGCCGCAACAATATGCATATATATAAAACCATCAAAATAAGGGCATATCAAAGCTGAAAGTAACCACAGCTTTGGCAGGTGGAGGATGATGCTTTATCTTTGACACTTTTTGTACATGTATATACAATTTGCCAAATTATCTGCTTTTATATCTAGTCATAATATTGTATTTATGATTTTTTATATTGTATTTTTTTTTTTAGGATTGTGGTATTTTTGTAATATCTTATTAGTCACAATTCCTTCGCATGAATTGCAGTATTGTGTTTTTAGTTTGTTGTATTTTTAACTGTTTTATATGATTTTTTTTTGTCATTTATTAGTTAAATAAATGACCATTATAATTCCTCAAACCATGTGTTGTGTTTAACTGTTTTAAACCGAGCACCACCCTATCAGTCATCCATAAATAGTATTATTATATAAAATTACCAACGTAATATGCTTATACATAATCACCAATGCAATATGCTTATACATAATCACCACATGAATATGTTTATACAAATCCACGAAACCAATATGTTTATACAAACCAATAAAACCGTGACAATATGCTTATACAAAACCGCCCAAAAATATGCTCATAGAAAACCGCCAAAACTACTAGCTAAAGCAATATGCTTATCCAAAACCGCCAAAACAATATTATAGACTTCAACAAAACCATCAAAACAATTTCTAAAAATGCCAAAACAATATAACATGAATATAACAAGAGTACCGCAAACGGTACATAATACGCCCGTGAAATGCTTACATAGGGTGTTTTTCTTGTGCTATAATTTGTATAACTTTGCTTCAGGTATTATCAGCCATCATGAGGCTGTGACAAACTTTTATATGAACAAAGGGTCTTAGCTTAAAAATCGAGATTTCCTCAAAATGGATCAAGTTCAACAACCTGTTATTTTTCAAAAATGGAAGAAAATCAAAATCCTTCCCCCAGATGCACATCTTCAATACCCATACAAACACTCCACAAAATAAGATGGTCCTCACTTGAAAACTGTGGGAGGAGTTGGGCGGACAAATTATGTACCCTCCATAGAATATTAATTTCCAAGTAGACTAAGTTCAACAACCTGTAATTTTCTCAAAACTTGTAGAAAATCAAAATCCATCCCACATGCGCATCTTCAATACCCATACAAACACTCCATAAAATAAGAAGGTCCTCATTTGAAAACTGTGGGAGGAGTAGGGCGGACAAATTATGTACTCTCCATAGAATATTAATTTCCAAATAGAACAACCTGTAATTTTCTCAAAAATTGTAGAAAATCAAAATCCATCCCACATGCACATCTTCAATACCCATACAAACACTCCACAAAAGAAGAGATGTTTGTAAAACACATATGCCCCCCCCCCCCCCCCATGGTACAAAATTGAAAAGGGTTATACATACATCATTTAATTGATAGTAGTATCATCAATTCAAAATATTGAGCAGACAATATCTTCCTATGTCAAGAGTGAATTGACCATGTGACCTAAAAATCAATAGGGGACATCTATTCCTTATGCTGTACCAGTGTACCAAGTTTGGTGTCTGTCATGCGAAAGGGTTATCAAGATATTGAGTGGACAGTATATTACTATGTCCAGTTTGACCTTTGACCATGTGACTTCAAAATCAACAGAAGTAATCTCCTCCTGAATATACACCACTGTACTAAGTTTGATGTCTGTCAAGCAAAGGGTTCTCAAGATATTGAGCGGACAGTATATTCCAATGTCCAGGTTGACCCTTGACCTTTAAACATGTTACCTCAAAATCAATAGGGATCATCTTCTCCTGAAGATGTACCAGTGTACCAAGTTCGATGTCTGTCAAGAAAAGGGTTCTCAAAATATTGAACGGACAGTATATTCCTCAATCGGATCACGCGCTCGTCTTTTTCCGTAACCGGTGATAAGACTCGGACGTGGATCGGCGCAAGAGTTGCTTCAAATCGATGCATTTCTTCGCCGGAAGCGCGCCCGTGGATGCGGTTAAAAGGCCAGAACTGAATCCCTGTATAGTGTGTTATTTGTATTTTCACCACAAATTCAGTTTAGGTATCGTTGACGTCTTATTCACTCTAATACATAAACATGTAAGTGGAAAATGATAGTGGTAGAATACCTTTTAGATATGTATGATATCTTAGATGCATTTGAAAGCTCACGTTTCATATTGTAACGTACGACTGTGACGTCATAGTTGCAATTGTGTACAACAGACTGATGGCGTCGATCCACATACAAGGTTTATTTGCGGTTACGGAAATAGCCGAGTAGTTACGATTGTATATTCCTACGTCCAGTTTGACCCTTGACCATGTGACCTCAAAATTAATAGGGGGTCATCTTCTCCTAAAGACGTACCAGTGTACCAAGTTTAATGTCTGTCAAGCAAAGGGTTCTCAGGATATTGAGCAAACAGTATATTCCAATGTCCAGTTTGACCCTTGACCTTTAAACATGTGACCTCAAAATCAATAGGGGTCATTTTCTCCTGAAGATGTACTGGTGTACCAAGTTTGATGTCTGTCAAGCAAAGGGTTCTCAAGATATTGAACGGACAGTATATTCCTATGTTCAGTTTGACCCGTGACCTTTGACCATGTGACCTCAAAATCAATAGGGGTCATCTTCGTCTGAAGATGTACTGGTGTACCAAGTTTGATGTCTGTCAAGCAAAGGGTTCTCTAGACATTGAATGGTCAGTATATTCCTATGCCCAGTTTGACCCTTGACCATATGACTTCAAAATCAATAGGGGATGTACCAGTGTGCTAAGTTTGATGTTTTTCAAGCAAAGGATTCTCAAGATATTGAGCAGACATTATACTCCTATGTCCAGAGTAGATTGACCCTTGACCTTTTGACCTGAAAAACAATACGGGTCCTCTTCTACTCATAACCAACCCACGTATGAAATATCATTTTCATCAAGTGAATGGTTCTC
Organism: Ostrea edulis; assembly: GCF_947568905.1. NCBI lineage: Eukaryota > Metazoa > Mollusca > Bivalvia > Ostreida > Ostreidae > Ostrea > Ostrea edulis. The sequence goes on from NC_079170.1 coordinate 63,702,583, forward strand.
AAGATATTGAGCGGACAACATGTGGTCTACCGACCGACGCAAACCAATATGATCCTCTTCTTTGAAGGGGGCATAATAAGAAGGCTCTCACTTGAAAACTGTGGGGGGAGTAGGGCGGACAAATTATGTACCCTCCATATAATAATTATTTCCAAATAAAGGGGCAAAACTCCTGGAAAAAAGGTCGAAATGGATCAAAATTGCAGTATGATTTAGAGTGACCCACAAAGAAGCTACACAGCAAGTTTCAGCATGATATGTGAAAGGAAATGAAATTATAAAGAGAAAACCCCGAACGGACGGACGGACGTACAGACATCGTTGTACCATAATACGTCCCGTCTAAAGACGGGCGTATAAAAAACCACTAAAAGGATAATATGTTTATTTAAGTTCCCAAAAATCCCACTCCAGTTTTTGGGCGGCTTTGTATAAGCATATTGTCACAGTTTTAACGGTTAAACCACCTAGACACATGCTGTCAAAATATTATTTATGAGAATCTACGAGTAACTGAAACGTCTCTGCCATCTTAAAAAACCCAAACAATTTCTCTCTCAGTTTTAATTTCACCTGAAGCCTTTCAGTAAGCACCATCTTCTTGGACAGATTTCGGTGCAGCTAAATATACACGACAATGAGTGATTGTGTTTTCCCGCTCTGTTTAAACAATAAAATGCTTTCTTCGTTGTTTTATCGGGTGGTGAAGGTAGCTACACAAGTAACATTGCAGAAAAATTCTTAACCCGCGTAAGCGATGATGGTAGCTAGCATTGCAGAATAAATTCCTCACCCGCGTAAACGGGTTATGATTTTTTTTTTCAATGATTGCTACAGTGTACCCTCTGTTTACTTGCGAAAGTTCGGTGGTCTCTACCCAGGTATCCGGGTTCTCTCTACCACCAATAAAAACTGGGCGCCACCAGATAACTGAACAATTGTTGAGTGTGGCGGAAAACACCAATCAATAAATCAGTCAATCATCACCTGATAAGACAATAGACATTTTATTATTTATATTTTAATGCATTTTTCAAAAATATAAGCGAAATCTAAGTACTGAAATATATCGTTGACCATTTTGTTCCTTTAAACTAAACAGCTAATGGAACCTTTGACAGATGGTACTAAAAACCGAATCGAATACGCCGGTTTTCGAGATACGTCCGAGTTCTTTCCCTTTGGAGAACTCTCGTAAGATAATGAGGAAGACGATATATTTGTTGAACTTTTCTCAACTAGGAAAGTTAATCCAAAGAAATTTATAGTCGCATACCTAAATATAAACAGTCTGGGGAGCAAAATTGAGCACATACATGATCTATTAACTCGAAATGTAGTTGATCTACTCTTTTTATCAGAAACAAAACTTGATGAGACTTTTGTGGACGTCCAGTTTCAGGTGGACAACTATATCCTATGGAGAATGGATCGTTACGTAGTATAGATTTCATTAATGCTATTGATGTAGAAGATGTAAATATGACATACCAATATTTTGAAAACAAATTCTTAGAAACGATTGAAAAACATGTTCCCTTCAAGGAGTGGAAGTTCCTTTCATGAATAAAACTCTGAAGAGGGCTGTTTACAGGAAAAAGATGCTATTTCACAAATTTCAAAAATGTAATACAGACAAAAATTGGAAAGCATATGCAGCTCAAAGAAACTACGTCACAAAAGTCAAAAGGCAGTCTCTAAATAAATATTTTAAAGAGAGATGTGAAAGGGGGCCCAAGTCGAAAGTTTTTTGACAAAAACGGGCAATAATACCATCAGAAATACCATTATATGTGAAAATGACAGTTTGGTCAACGATCAAGGTGCTGTATGTGATATTTTAAACAACTACACTGTATTTCGTTAATGTGGCAAAGGATATAGGAACAAACAATGTGCAAATATATGAAAAACATTCAAGTGTTAGACAAATTGATACTTTCATGGAAGATAAGGACTCACAACCACTATCTTTTAAATCGGTAGATGAATCTTTTTATCATTGAACACGTAAACAAAATCAATATTAAGAAAGCTACAGGAGTAGATAATATATCACCCTTGCTTTTAAGACTAGCCGTGTCATCTATAGCTAAACCATTAGCATGTCTTATAAATAAGGCCATAGAAAATTCAGTTTTCCTCGATTAATTAAAGAAAGTCAAAGTCTGTCCTATTCATAAGAAAAACAGCTGTCTAGACAAAGGAAATTATAGACCGGTCAGTGTTTTGCCAGCCATCTCAAAGCTCTTTGAGAGAGCTATCCATATACAGCTTTCTGAATATTTTGAATTTATATTTCATCCTTTCCCTGCTGCTTTTAGAACTGGGTATGGATGTCAATCTCAAAGCTCTTTGAGAGAGCTATCCATATACAGCTTTCTGAATATTTTGAATTTATATTTCATCCTTTCCCTGCTGCTTTTAGAACTGGGTATGGATGTCAGTCTACCTCACTTAGGATCATGAAAGACTGGAAGAGAGCCTTGGATGAGAATACGTATGTAACCGCCATTATTATGGATCTCTCGAAGGCTTTTTTAATGTCATTGTAAATGATATTTTCGGCTTTGTCTCTGACTCTTCCATTTATAATGATGCTGATGACAACACTGTTTCTTACTCTCATGAAAAAGCAGATATATTAAAGACCACATTGGAAAATGATAGCTTAACCCTTTTAAACTGGTTTAATTGCAACAAAATGAATGCAAACCCTGACAAATTCCAGTCAATTTCAGTAGGAAAGAGGAGCAAAGATTTAGAATTAACTTTTGATTTAGGAGAAACTACTTGATGCAGTGAATCAGAGGTTAAACTATTAGGGGTGACCATAGATTATCAATTAAATTTCAACTCCCATATTGCTGACATCTGTAGGAAGGCAGCTAGGCAATTAGATATTTTAAAAAGAATAGGACATAATCTTAGTCGTTTAAAGGACACATGACACAAAAATTTATTTGTCTGTAATCATTGTCTTTATAATCCTTAAGTCAGATTCTCACACTGAATCTGTTAAACAAGCATCTGATAACAAGGCACAGCTGGAAATAGTAATCTCTGACGTCACCCCGACTGTTTCCGATCTCTGGGGTTTAGAATATGCATATTGAGGTCAGGCTGCTTATCAGTACAGTGTTACAGCTTTAGCTGTGAAACGGATGCGTGTTTAACAGATTCAGTGTGAGAATCTGACTTAAGGATTATAAAGACAATGATTGCAGATAAATAATTTTTTGTGTCATGTGTCCTTTAAGTAAACTTACAATTTGCCAATCCTTTATTTTATCAAATTTTAGCTACTGCCTCCTTACCTGGCACTTCTGCTCTGAGAAAAATAACTTAAGAATGGAGAAACTACAGAAAAGGGCCCTTCGTTTCATATATACTGATTATGTTTCTACATATGATGAATTGCTTCAGAAATCTCTTCTTCCAACCTTAAAAGTAAGGCGTATGCGCACACTGGCTATAGAAACTTAGGAAATTATAAACAAATCTAGCCCTTTGTTTCTTCATGACATCATTGTATTTAAAGATCATTCTTACAGTTTTAGATACACAAACACTGCCATTGTGCCCAGTGTCAGGACAACCAGGTATGGGCTGCAATCCTTTAGGTACCGTGCTCCTAAGATCAGAAACTCATTGCCAAATGAAGCTAGGCATCTTTCCACCTTAAATCAATTTAAAAGTTTTATTTCCACTTGGTCTGGCCCCACATGTAAGTGTAAATCATGCAGATCTTAGGTCCAATGTACGTAGCTTTATATGCTGCTTCTGCTCTTTTTATCTATGCAGCGTTTATGTGGTATGTTTGCATGACTCAATAGACCTTTCTTTTCTAGTTTATTATTTATTTTTTAGATAATTCCGTCAGCAATAAATTTTTAAATATTTATACGATTAATTCACTACCATTATGGATTTTAATTGTATTTAAATTATTTTCAAAATTCTTATACTATTTATCCAGCTTTCTATTTGAAACAGCTTAGTGACACACTTTTCGCAATATTAGCAACAAACATTGCTAATTAGCTTGGATTTTAATGATGATTGTTATATACATCTACTCTTGCTTGTAGTATTTTATATCTTCTTCTTAGTCTTGTGCTTTCGTATCTGTATATTCTTGCATGAAATGTTTTGTTTTTATTTTGTATTCTTTTGTTAATCTGTGATATGTCTGTGTATATGTGTACAATGCATGCTATGTCCATGTATGTGATAGTCGGTTAAAAAGCTCTACAGAGCTTGTGTTTGATTTGTTGAATGTATATAGTGCCGACTTTAAATAAAATTTACTTTACTTTACCTTACTTTTCTCGTACATGTATACATATAGTAAGGTGCGAAACAATTTGTTTACATGCGGGAGTGGGACAAATACCCATCACTGCGAAAGTGAATGTGCTCAGTAAGTTTTTCACATGCAGTTTCATCACCCGAATTCGATTGATACACAAACTAAGAAAGTGATAAGTATTCAGGGAGTAATTAAATACATGGAATTCTTATTATATCACTTTCTTTCGTTGGTCGTAGGTATCATATCCAGGATATTACTTTCAAATATGACATTGTTTTTATGTTTCCACTTTAGTAAAACATTTCTTAAGACAGTATTTTGAATTTCTTACATTCACATATTTCTGGAGAAGTCACTTTTAATACATTACATCGTCTTTCTCATTGACTGTAGATCCATCCTCTGTCCCTATTAATCATTCAAAGTTCCACTATATGTACCTCCTACACAGAAGAGTTCTTACCTCGAAACTGGCGTATTATGTATTCATTGTCTATGATACAAACGTAATTTGTTTTTGAAAATTAAGCACGCATTGAGCTAGAGACAGAATTCAATTAATAAACAGACTACACTGCTAAATGCAAAAATGTGTTTAGGATCTAAACAGTTTCCCAAACACTCTTTCTGTAGATAAATTTTCAACTCCTTTAATACCTCAAAAACTGAAATGTTGAATTTATTTACAATGTACACTGTAAATATATGTTTAACTTCTAAACGTGTCATCAGGCTCATGTTGAGGGGCTGAACATGTTGAGAATTCCGGATGTGGTAGCTCCCCTGGGGAGGTTAGAATACATTGTAGGTTCTCAGTACTCCTTGCTTGTCGTAAGAGGCTACTAAATGGGGCGAGTGAAATATTCTCGAGAGGGACATTAAACAAAACACAACCAATCCCAAATATGGTACTAGCAGTTTAAACATGATACATGATAAATACACCTTCAATATTCAGGTATAACTAATCATGGCAATATAGAAATGCCGATAAAGTAGAAAAATGACAAGAAATGTTTGTAAAACATATATGCCTCCATGGTGCAAAAATGAAAAGGGTTATACACATGTATCATTTAATTGATAGTAGTGCCAAACCATTTCAAGAATGGGCAGACAATATCTTCCTATATCCAGAGTGGATTGACCATCATGTGACCTAAAAATCAATAGGAGTCTTCTACTTCTGAAGATGTACCAGTGTACCAAGTTTGGTGTCAATCAAGCAAATTTAATAATTGTTAAAATATAGGAGATAATATAGTACTATGTCCAGTTTAACCCTTAACCTTTTACCATACATTGTATGAACCCAAATTTTATAGGGGTTAACTACTCCTTATGATGTACCAGTCTACAGTATCCACAACGTTATTCTTGACATTCCTATCGTGCTCTGTCGTGTGTGTATCCTATCGTATCGTGTGTGTATCTTATCTTATCGTGTTTTGCGTTTATCAGGTCTATCGTGTTTTACGTGTATCAGATTTTCTGTTTATCGTGAAAATCGTTTATTTTGTGGCTTCGGAAACTATCGGGATCGTATATTAAATCCAATGAAAAAGTAAGATACTTTCCGAAAGCTATTATTCGTTTTGTTTCAAGAAGCTATTTTTAGGAATCGAGGAAAGACGGTGCACTTAAAGGAGAACATAAAGCTGGCGATTTTAAGGCAGAAGAAGAGCTATTTGTCTGTCTAGAGAGGGTGAAAATTTATCACAATTTCATTCTAAGTAGTCTGGAAACAGGTAGTGGTTTGCCGAGCAAACCGAGGACAGTAAATCTCAAAGCTCCTTCATCTGATGTTCATAAACAATTTGTCGTCTAGAAACAATTATTTGTAATTATCACTAACAGAGAAATAGGAAGTTCCGATTTGAAAGGAAAAATCAGTAAATTACATTGTTTATTACATATATTTCAATAAAGGCTCTTTTTCTTCCGATTTTTACCACCTGTATTCTACTTACATACCAACTACTGAACTTGTGCGCGTCCTTATATCTGATTTAGTGTATCACCCGTGTTTTGACAGCAAACATTCTCAGGGACATTGTATTTCACACATTTATAAGATTAAGTTTTAAAAGGGTGCAAAGGTGTTGCATCTCCCAAAACTCTGCTCAACTGGGCAAGACTCAGCTGTCATCGTTTCTTTTACTTGTACATGTACACTTGTACCAATAGTACATACTAAACACAAAAAAATTAAGCGTTTCAAAATTTTATAGTTTAATCTTTTTTTGTTATTAAGATATCAATTCAAATAAAAATGTTCCAATTACTTATGACTATCATTTATCACGCAGTGTAGAAATATCTAACGTATAAAGATATGGTGAAGTGAAGTGGATTTTTTTAAGCGGTTAATATGAAAAATAATTGTAATTGTTGAATGAGCGGTCGACCTAGAGCTTGATGGAAAATAGCTTACCCCCTCCTCGCTACACACAAAATATTACTTGGTTTTATTTCATATTCAAGATAATAGACACTAGAATAAGAGAGCTACTGAAGCATGATATCACTACATCATATTACAGTTAGTTAATTTTCTGTATAATTTATATATTAAACATTAGGTGACAATATAAGTTTTATAATCATTGGCTGAGAAAATTCATATAGATATCAAATAATGAATTAAAAACCGTATATAGTTTAGATTTCTGAGTTTAGCTGTGATGGCATAAACAAATAGAATTGAAAATATTTTTTTCAAAAACCAAACAAACAAACAAAAAAAACACCAGTACGACCGTGGGTTAAAGAAATACGTTTTAGGTATATGATGAATAGTGAAATCCTTCAATATAATTATCAAGATAATGTAATTATGTTGTAGGTATTCAAATGTCCTTCTGTCTAAATTGCGTTTAAATTTACAACATTTCTATCAGGTTTTTCGTTTATCGTGAAGATCGTTTATCATGTTTTGCGTTTATCAGGTCTATCTTGAAGATCGTTTATCAGGTTTTGCGTTTATCAGGTTTACCATGCATCATATCGTATCGTGCGTGTATCCTATCGAATCGTGCGTTTATCCTATCCTATCGTGCATGTATCGTGTTCTATCGTTTATTATATAAAACTTATACGGTACCAATTTTGATGCACCAGATGCGCATTTCGACAAATAATGTCTCTTCAGTGATGCTCAACCGAAATGTTTGAAATCTGAAATGACAATGAAATTTTAGAGCTATTATAGGGGAAAACTGTGCCAAAAAGTGGAGTCAAATTCGTCTAAGGATAAGAGCTATGCGTGAGGGAGATAATCCTTAATTTTGAAATGAATTTCTAAATATCATGTCAAGAATAACGTTGCGGGTACTGTACTAAATTTGATGTCTGTCAAGGAAAGGATTCTCAAGATATTGAATGGACAGTATATTCATATGTCCAGTGTGACCCTTGACCATGTGACCTCAAAATCAATAGGAGTCATTTACTTCTTCAGATATACCAGTGCACCAAGTTTGATATCTGTCAAGCAAAGGGTTCTCAAGATATTGTGAAGACAGTATTTTAATATGTACAGTTTGACCCTTAACCTTTGACCATGTGACTTCAAAATCAATAGGGTTCATCTACTTAAGATGTACCAGTGTACCAAGTTTGATATCTATCAAGCAAATAATTCTCAAGATGTTGAGCGGACAGTCTATTCCTATGTCCAGTTAACCATGTGACCTCAAAATCAATAGGGGTCATCTATGCCTGACGAGGCACCATTGTACATAGTTTGATGTATGTAGAGCAAAGGGCTCTCAAGCGGACAATTGTTTCCTATGTCCAGTTTGACCCTTGACCATGTGAACTCAAAATCAATAGGGGTCATCTACTCCTAAATATGTAACGGTTACCAAGTTTGATGTCTGTCAAGCGAAGGATTCTCAAGATATTAAGCAGATAGTATTTTCCTATGTCGAGTTTGACCCTTGACATTTGACCATGTGACTTCAAAATCAATAGGAGTCAACTCCTTCTGAAGATGTACCGGTGTACCAAGTTTGATGTCTGTCAAGCAAAGGGATCTTTAAACATTAAGTGGTCAGTATATTTCTATGTCCAGTTTGACCCTTGACCATGTGACTTCAAAATCAATAGGAATCATCTACACCTCACAATGTATCAGTTTACCAAGTTTAATGTCTGTCAAGGAAAGGTTTCTCAAGATATTTAGCGGACAGCATCTTCCTATATCCAAAATAGATTGACCCTTGACCTTTGACAATAGGGACCCTCTTCTAATCGTAACCAACCCACACATAAGATATCATTACGACGAAGAGAATGGTTCTCAAGATATTGAGCAGACAACATGTGGGCTATCGACCGACATACCGACAGGTGCAAAGCAATATGCCCCTCTTCTTTGAAGGGGGGGGGGGGGGGCATAAAAACCCATCTCTAGATAAACCATCAAGAATGGCTGTGGTATTTATAATAAGCATTCTGAGAGGATTGCATGGCAATACATAGTCGCTAGCAAAAATTTCTGTACCACAACATTATTCAAAGTTCATTATGTAGGTTATGGTAAAAGGGAACATTGGGAAACCATGATAGGAATGGTTGGAAATCAACTACTATTCGAGTGGAGACTAGACCAGGGGAAAAAAGAGCAATTAATAATTAGGTTTAGGTCTTTAACCAAGTCAGTAAATTTTGACATGTAGGTGATCATGAATGATTTAGCTATATTGTTGTATTACTATGCTAAAAGTTTTAATGAGTGTAGTACTCTTATCTACAGAGATAAGAAACTTGGATGTAAACTAACTATTCGTGCTATTTTTCTAAGTCCAAGGACCAGCACTTAATGAAAAACCAACGGACGGGAACCAAATTCAAACTTGATCTGTAACTTGTTATGGCAAAGCAATGTACCAAATATCAAATGAATATCTGCAAGCACAACAACAAAAAGGGTCTGGAAAACTGATAATTCATGCTATTTTTCTAAATCCAAGGGCCATAACTAAGTGAAAAATCAACGAACCGAGACGAAATTCGAACTTGATCTGTAACTTCTTATGGCAAAGCAACGTACCAAATGTAAAATAAATATCTGCAAGAACTGAGAAAAAGGTGCGGAAAACTGGACAGGCGGACGGACTGACGGAGAGCAAACCTAAATTCCCCTATCGACTTCGTCAGTTTTCATGGTTAAACACCGAAGTAATACTACCCGTGTGTTGACTGTGAGATACCATTATCCATTTCCCATCGGCTGATTTCCCGTCAGTTACATGTATGATCAAGTAACAATAGCAAGAGGCCCTACTAATGAGCAAACGGTCAGGTGCATTTGGGATACAAACTGATCTTTTAATGATAGAAGTAGAAAGATAAAAAACCTTTTAAATGAAACGTGTGGTAGCAAGTATATACTCCAACTAAACAAGCTATAATTTAATGATATATCACAGTCATGGGCGAAATACCGATGTTGCCCGCGGTCCTTTAAGTACTATACCATTGATATAAAGGTCAAACCTATCAATATATTTAGAATGTATACCCAAAATATTATATTACTGACTGTAGTAAATGTTGCACCTGAACTTTTGTACTGTTTACCTACGATGCGATTATTTATGTCAGTCCATTTTAAAGCATACCACATAAGTATGCAGATTAGGGACGATTGATTGATTGATTTTATCTTGTTTAATGAACCTCTTGAGAATTTTTCACTCATATGGAGACGTCACTATTGCCTATGCTCGGTGCTATGGACTTTGTGCAGGGAGGGATCTTCATCGTGCACCACTTCCCGTGACACAGGATCTCGGATTTTGCGGTCTCTTAGGAAGGACCACCCCATTTAGTCGCCTCTTATGACAACCAAGGGGTACCGAGGGTCTATTCTATCCCGGATTCCCACGTGGGATTTGGGAGGATATCATCGTTACAATATGATATCAAAATGATCCCCGCGCATATTATATCTTTAAAAATGCAGACAGGTAATACCGAAGAGAAATAACGTAATATCTATAATCATTTATCACGAAACGATACACAAATACAGGTTATCACCTGATGGCGGTAGTAGGTCATGTAAATAACCACAAAATATTGTGACATTTTCCCCACAATACAACTAGACAAGAACGTTATCAACTATCGGCGTTTCTATGCAAACCAAAATGACTGGTCGCGTAGCTCATTGGTAAACCGTTCATTTCGTAACCGGGAGGTCGTGAGTTTGAGCTCCGCTCGTGCCATGACCGCTCCAAACCTAAAACGTTAAAATAGATAGTGATTGCTCCTTCGCCAAACGCTCGGCATTTCGAAGTGAAAATCACCAGTCTTTCAAATATGACCTTTTAAAAAAAAAACCCGGAGGCCTCGTGTCGCGACTGGCGTTGCTGCGAGATAGAACCCTCACTGCTACGGCCCCGAACGCTAAGCATAGGTCTAAATTAGTGGTACTTCACCCACAGCTAGCGACGTCTCAATATGAGTGAAAAATTCTCGACGAGCGTGATCCGTTCAAATTTAGGCTTTGCTCAGCGCTTACAGCCATTGAGCAGTGGAGTTCTTTAGCGTGCCACACCTACTGCGATACGGGGACATGCGTTTTTAAGGTAATCTCTGAGAACCCGTGACATTCACACGTGATGCCGAGCGTTTGGCGATGGAACTGCCACTACCTGTTTTGACGACTTAGGTTCGCGGCCGGGATTCGAACCCCGGCCTTTCGCATGCGGAGCGAACGCTCTATCCTCTAGACCACCGCGGTGGTCTTACTACAGAGAAAAACAATGCCCACACAACGTCATCGGCACAAGAGCACAATATTAAATAAATTGAGACAATATTAGTATGAGAATCAGCAACATTGTCTAAACGATATCGTTATTGTTGCGCTGATATTGTCAATTCATCGTGTTACAAGCTATTTCAAGAACCATAATGGACAAAATGCACAGAACAAAATTAGTTTCTTCAAATAACAACCGAACAAGGGCCATGCACAGCAATAACATACATCTATATTCACTTTCACTTACCGAATGAAAATTTCGATCGAATGCTCTTGCGCTAGACCAATTCATTGTAAAGAAAACAAAAAAAGAAATCGTATTAGTCTGGATCTGTTTTAGTCTTTACAAAAATCCGTGACACCCATAATCGCTATATAGCGTTACCTAAGGCTGAATAAATGTAATTGATTGTTTTCATGTCTTTAGTATGTGGACATAGACTTAAAGGGGCATGGGCACGATTTGAGCTAAACGTTTACAAATTTTATTTTTACATTTTCAATGCCTAACTTAGTGTATTTCTAATGGTCAGCAAAATTAGTGAATGTCAGTTGTCGAGGTAAATGGGAGATACAGCGCTCACAATTCTTTGTTTTGTAAACAAAGCTCGTGTCATGTTTTTGTTTACATAATAAAAAAGTACAGGTGTCGTTAAAAGCAGCTTTTTTCAGTTTACAAGTTAATTCTGAACACAATTAAATAGTTTCTAGTGTTTGGCACATCTCATTTTGTTTTAAACATGCTATTTTCTATTAAGCGATCTATATGTAAACAAAAACATGGCACGAGCCTTGTTTGCATAACAAGGAATTGTGAGTACTGTTTCTCACTTGTATCTCAACAACTAATACTCAAATTTCGGTTGACCATTAGAAATGCTTTAGTTAAGCATTGTACATGTAAAAAAAAAAAAAGAGAGAGAAAGAAATAATGGGGAAATAAATGTTTTTAATTTTTGGATCAAATGGTGTCCATGCCTCTTTAAACTCTTCTTACAACGATGTATATGTAGTAGCATGATGTATATAGTGTTTACGCATTTTGAGCTCTATATGATATTTCATATTTATGAAATATAAATTGAAATATTTACATTTGCCAATGCACTTCCTTATATGACAGTACTAATGAAATCGATGTTCAATTTCGTGTGACATGAATTTGGTCACGTGATCAGTTAGTTCTTGCGTATGAATACAATCACCGCTTCACAAGTCACGTCCTGTATTTTCACCTGGCTTCTTGCTTATGCAATGCGGTGGGGGATTTAGAACCACCACCCCCCTTCTCGCCACAAATTTAAATGATAGAAATAGTGTGAGTAAAATTCCAGAATGGCACCCAAAATCGCTGAGTATTTTGGCTAATACTTGACTTCCACCCCCCCCCCACCACCACCACCGTAAAACCTGGATCCGCCACTGCAATGACATCATAACAGAAACAAACGCAGCAGGATATTTATACAGATTTTATTTTGTAAACAAACAAGAATTTTATCAATTTATAAAAGAGAAACATTAAACATATCGTTCTGTTGTTTCATTTCATACAGTTTTAAATACCGTCTGCAACTTCTGCATGATATTGGAAGCGATAACATGTAGATAGAGTTATAAGCCTATTTACTTTATGATGATAAGTTAACCTGCTGTTTCCTGGCAACTTCCATCACGGCTATGACTCGGCATGATCATAAGCGAGGCTGGCTTCGAGGCTCGAAAAATTTGCATGTTCATGTCAGGGAACCGGTGCGAGTCTTCATTAAAATCCTACAACAGAAATTTCTCACGTCAACAAAAACTCATTTCGTTTTTCTTTTCTTTTACACACACTGAAGGTAAATAAAAGACGCAACCTACCTGTATTTTGTCTAAATCTGTCCTACTGTCTTGAATCGTCTCCTGCATGGCTACAACCGCAAGTCCTAACGATGAACATACCGTTGTTTCTTTCCAAAAACCTGACTAAGAGCTTAACGTTAACTTGACCCATCATATCCACCATCAATTCTTTCAGATCTTTTGAATTTCTGTCGAAATCTTTGATCAACAATTGCGTTTTAACTTAGTAAGCTAGACCGACACCAGTTTCTCCATCGCTGATCGCGACCAAATCACATCACGGATGTAGTTTAATCCGCTCTTTTTGTCGTCATTTCAGTTAACTTTACGCTCTAAATTACCTTTATTTTACACATGTTTCGTCTTTTTTAAACACTTTCAATTAAATATCTATATATTATATTCTCTTTGATATTGTTCCTAATTTTTTATTCGATAAAACTCTAACGAAATATATTTTGTGTTCTACGATCGTTATTTTGGTCATCTGCTCTTTAATCATGGAAGCTCGGTAAGAACACAAATCAAAATAGAAAAAAAAATATAAGAAATAAAATATCATTTTTTGAATGTTATTGGGATATGACATGAAGTTGGTACGTGATCAAATCTACTATAACGCCCTTCGGGCGTTATAGGATTTGATCACGTGACCAAATTCATGTCATATCCCAACAACATTCAAAAATGATATCTTATTTCTTAAATATAGATGTGACGTGAGGCAGATTCGAAAGGTGGCAAAATAATTGCAGCATACCCTGCCAGCAGTGCAACTGACTGAGCAATGCATGTTGACCCTAAGGTAGGAGGAATCCCCTAAAAATGCTATTGTAAATTATTTTGTTCCCCACCACAACACGGAAGGGGACATAGAAATACCGGTGTCCGTCCGTCCCACTTGATTTTGTGTACACAACTCCTCTGAAAACGCTGAACGGATTCTATTCAAATTTTGTAAGAATGTTAGTAGCCATACGTAGTTAATCAAATTGCACCGCCGTTTTGATTCGACAAATTTTACAGAAGTTATGGGACTTTGTTTAATTTGTACATGTACATGCTACACTATAAGAACACATAGGGTCGGAAAGTCTCGTTTACTTTCGCTTTCGATTTACTACTTCCGGGCAGCAGTCGAAAAATGTCACTTCGTTTTGCTTTGGTTATGCTCAGATGACAGCGTTAAAATGAACCTACAGCCTATATAGATTCCCTACTTATGCAAAAAGAGGAAGAAGTGGATTTATAGATGCAGGTAAACAAGTCATAATACTTATATTTTTATAGTTAAATCACCGATTGAGAACTGAGAAGCAGCGAGCTCTACCCACGACCGGGTGATTGATCTAAAACATATTTTACTGAATATTTTCGATAATAAACAGCTGCCAAGTTAAAGGGTTTAGTTTTTTTTTTATGAGTTAGAACTAACATTACATGACACAATTATGCAGTATGTTACTTTTGATAAATGAGACAGACTGAATGCAAAAGGGTCGGGGGGGGGGGGGGTGTCGGGAATAAAACAATTAGCTGGGTAAAGTAAATATATGACACAATTGTCGGGAATAAAACAATTAGCTGGGTAAAGTAAATATATGCAGGCATCTATTTGTACCATGTTTTGTCAATCTCCCTGATTAATAGTTGATCATATAAACTTGTAATAACACATTTATGGGATGCTGATAGTTTAAGGGGGGAGGGGGGACACATTTACAAGGCAATGCAGTTTCTCATTTTCATTATATTTTAATTAATAATGATATTGCTTATGTTTTTATTGTGACCCTCACGAAAAATGCTACCAATTTGGAAAGAAAAAAATTTTCAAAGACGATTGGGATCACTGAAATAACATGTTTTTGATACACATGTACTTCATTTCTGTATATGTGTTTGTGAAACACTATGCCTCTTGTGACAACAAAGAAATAGTAAACATTCGCCCATACATTCAGATCTTAAATTAATTCAATTTAGATTGTAGCATTTGAATTCTTCTTGAAAATGAAAATTTTGATAAAAGATGTTTATTTACTGTTTAATAATGCAGTGGTGGGACAAGTGGGGTTGGTGGTGGTG
This sequence comes from Ostrea edulis, assembly GCF_947568905.1. Taxonomy (NCBI): domain Eukaryota; kingdom Metazoa; phylum Mollusca; class Bivalvia; order Ostreida; family Ostreidae; genus Ostrea; species Ostrea edulis. The sequence goes on from NC_079170.1 coordinate 63,717,609, forward strand.
CCATCCCCCATTTGGTAGTTCATATGTAACAAATATGGGGATTTGGGTTGCAATTTTGATAATTTTAATTTACACACATACCTCTTTTAGGGAGATAGTATAAATTACAGTTGCCCCCCCCCCCCCTTGCAAATTTTCTTGATCCACCCCTGCAATACTTTTAATGATATTCACTTGATGTCTATGCTTGTTACAGATGCTGTTATATACATCATTTCCGTCAGAAGTATCAATGTGTTGGTGGCTGTTATGAAGAGAATGGGCCCATTTTAACAACTTCTAGGATGGGCGGTGCAAGGGTTCATACCAGTGATCAATTTCTCATGAAGTTGCACCTAAATCTAAGGGATCTACATTTAGCAGGCCAGAGGGCTCAATGCCGAATTTACCTCTGAAAGAATCGCAATGGATACAACAAACATAACACTGAATTTAACTTTAAAAATGAATAACTAGTCATTATCTGACAGCAACTACATTGTGCAAAATTTGTCACACAGCAAAGGCTATTACTTCTGTAGCACAATTGTTCTGAATTCTATCCTGGATCCACCTCTGATGGTGACATTGTTGATCACTGAAGTGTATTGCAGATGTTGAAGCCATATGATATATGATTCTTGCTAATAAAGGATTTGATATATTTGATAAACTTTAATCAGGAGTGGCATTGAACATATCACCTTTTCTTTCATCAAAATCTCATTTCAGTAAGGATGAAGCACAGCTGTTACCAGAAGAGTCAAATTCATGTGGAGTGTGAATTGAATAATTAAAAACATCCATATTCTAAATCATATACCTTCACAATACAGACATATATATCTGTCCACTAAGATTTTCAACTCTGTGTGACTCTTGTACATTTGCAAATCCTCTACTGAAGGAAATAGCCGATATGAATTCCACAATTTATCAAATCTTACCTTTGGACTTAGATACTATAAATGTACAACTTCTTACTCACATTATTCTGCATTGTCAAGTTGTATTAAATGCATTCAAGTAAATGATAAAGTGAACATTTATTTAAGGTTAATAGTCAAAGAAATTGTTATAATGATGATTCATGCACATCTTTACACTGATCAATTGTAGCAAAAACAAAATAAAACTAATGGAAGACATTTGAATTTTCACAAGTTTGTCTAGTTGGTTATTGCAGAGAGGGCACAAAGGCTCAATCATGTATGCCAAGTATAATTCCCATAATTCATCTTGAAGGATGAGAATCACTTCCATGTTCATTGGTGTTCAAACATTGAAATCACAAGTGGTGCCTGTGAGGTAAAGCTGATGGAGAACTTGATGCCAATAACCATGGCTCTCTTTGAGCTGCTGCGCACCTTCCGGGTTGCACTCTGAAAATTTTACCCCAAAAAAATATATTAAAAAAGACTGACATCCACTATGTCTATATATTCTTTCATAAAAATACCAATGCTAGATAATTCTTATTTGGACATTCAACATTTTCTTATAGAATAATAAAATTTATTTACTTATACTGCTGTCTGAAAGAATTTGTAAAGAAAAACTTTATAATGATATCTGCATTTATCTAGTAAAAACTCCCTATACATGTATGTTTGCACAAGTATCCTTTGCTGTTGCAGAGAAGACATTTTTAAAATTTCTATATTGTCTAGAGATGCATTCATTTTTGGTGAACCTTTATATTTTTGGAACACCTGAATTTACATGTATGTACAAGTATTCATTACAGAATGAATATCATTTAATATTGATAGCTTGACGAGCATATATTGCATAAAGAGTTCTGGTGAGTTACCTATATTCTGATTGCCTGGGTGGATACATTTCTCTCATTGTCATAGCTTTACGAGGTGCAGACTTAGGATGCTTTATCCAGCTTTTATATCTAAAAGATTAACAAATTAACATTGTAGTCATTGTCACACAAAACATGTAGATTATGCACACTAAAATGCAAATTGGCTATCTGGACTAGTCAATATTTCATAATAGACATATAGCATGGTTCTATCAATTCAGCTGAAATTCAGATAGATCTCCACCTCATGAAACCACCCCCCACCCCCCCCCCACCCCTTATTTGAATTCCTGAGTCTGCAATACTAGTATATATAGAATTGCACACTAAAATGTTTGTTGACCATCTGGATTAGTGATAATTCAGCTGAAATTCAGATAAATGACCCCCCCCCCCCCGAATTTCTGGAGCTGTTCCTGATGCAGTTTTACATACCAAATGTATATACTATAATATTATAAATTACTGCAGCTACATAGTGGAAACAAAACTGACTCATGGGACTTCCATATGTCACTGATATGATTGGTGTCAGTAAAAAGTTCTGTCTTCATTTTATAGAAATATCTTTATGAAATAATTTAGATAAATTTCTAAATGAAACTGTAAAACGTTCAAAATCATAGAATAAAATAGGGATATATATCCATGTTATGCACAACAGGAAAAGGTTTTATTCCTTTCTAGCGTTCTCACTCGATGCAGATTATTACGGGGGGGGGGGGGGGTGTATCACAACATCAATCAATAATCAGTCTAATCAGAACTACGTAAATATATTGCTGAGATTTTGATCGAGGACTTCCGATATCTTGAACTAAACTCTGAGATATAGATGTATGGGTGTATATTATGCAAACGACTGTGCAGTGCATATGATGCAGACGACTCTATAATGTAAACATACCTGTACTTTGTTGGAAAATGTCTCGTATTGACGCTTGAACAACTGCTGTAATAACTCAGAGCTCTATCTAGAACAAATTTTCCAAACCCAGTTGTTATCCACCGCTCTCTCGCTTTTTGTAGAAAGCTCTATGTGGTTTTGAACGTAGCGAGTCTAGTACATTATTGATAATGCCATCCTGACAACTGCCCGGAAGTACGATTTCACGTTATTTCTCGCGAGTCATATGACGAGACTTTCCGACCCTATTGTGGACGCAACTCATCGGAAACCGCTCAGCTGATTTTGTTCAAATTTTGTAGGATTGTTAATCACCATATGTAATTGATCATACTGCGCCGCCATTTTGATTCGACAAATTTTACAGGAGTTATGGGACTTTTGTTCTTCAACTTTTTTTGTGGCGGTGGGGGACATGGCTACGGGAAGCAGTCTTGTTAAGATTGTAACCTATCATAATATATCTTAGGGGCAGGCCTGCTTTAAAGGACTTCAAAGCCAAACTGTAGGTCAGAGTCGGTGCATAAATGTTTTATGCTGTTTGGGCCAACTTTGAACATTAATTTTAACACTGTAGATAGTAAATTACATCAAACTGAAAATTCATATATATATATATATATATATATATATATATATATATATATATACACGAAAAAAGCTAAAGAAACCTAATATAACAATATAACCTTTTCCAGAAAGTTGTTCTCCCCTATAGGTCTTTTCTTTTGTTACCCTGAATTGAGCCTTTGTATTATCGAATGGTATCATGTGGTATAGTTCAACTTTAAAGAGTTTAATATGAATTTATTGATTATAACAAATTTATTGGTTCTACATAAACTCTCAGTGTTGTGTTCCTTATATTTAAAGGAGTTATGCGATTGACCATTGTTCGTTATCTTCACATTTTCATCGATAACAATACACTTTTAAAAGTTTGAAAACAATGACACACTCCATGTCTTATTTACACAACAAATAAACTATATATAGCGAACTTGTTTTTGTGTGAAACCTATCAAACACATTAGACACTAAATTTTGTTAAAATTAGAGAAAAATATTGAGGAAAAACTAGAGCTTTGAACGTTTTGTAAGTAAGGTAAATTCGTTGACAGTAGACTGCCTCGATTTAAAGATTGAGTATATGCAGAACATGCTTTCACATATCGTACCAGTTGAGAGATGAAAACACAATATGCAGATGATAATTGAATATTGCTGCATAGATATGGGAAGTTGACGATGGAGAAACTAAAGTCATTCCGTTTGTCATAAAGTCAAGTTGTTAGTTTGCCAACAACATATCCAATTTCTGTACAACATTCAACAAGCATGTGTAGTTTCTTTCTGATTACATCTACTGGAATTTAAATCAATTATTTTTCAATGTGAGAAAAGTCAACTAACGTTTTAATTTAGGTACTCAATACCATAGTAAATATATACTATGTATACTTAGATCTACTTATAACAATTTCAAATTAGATCTACTTATAATAATTTCAGATACTGTTGATGTGATGGAAGGTGGGAGGGGGGTTAATACCAAAAATTAAGCAAGAGAGATAGAGGGTGATTGACATTCGTAAATACAATGTAGTTGTGGTGCAGCAACTTGAAAGGTTGGGGAACAAACGTTCGAGGGAACACACACGTGTGTGTGTGTGTGTGTGTGTGTGTGTGTGTGTGTGTGTGTGAGAGAGAGAGAGAGAGAGAGAGAGAGAGAGAGAGAGAGAGAGAGAGAGAGAGAATAGTCAATCGTACATAGTGGGAGTAGCAACACCTTTGGGGTGACACAAAAGTGGGGGGTTCAAACATACTTTTGTTGCACCCGATTTTTAAACGTACAAGAACCTTTCTTAAAACTATGCCATCTCCATTTACCACAATATTCACAATCGTATCTAAATGATTTAGGAATATTTAAATAATGGAAGTGACAAAAATCTAAAACGTGTTTAGTTTATAAGCATGTTTAGGATATTGTTTTTAAGCATTACTAAACACGATTAGCCTGCACCATGTTTTCTTACTTCACCCTCTGTGTGCGGGTATTCAACTAATGTCTGCCTTGAGACCATATCCATCCTCTTTCTTCTATCTCTTTCTCGGTGGATCATCCCCATGTAACATGTTTACTTCATGTTTAATCAAAAGCGAGTGTAGATCATGACTTTTAATAACAAAAAAAAAAAAAAAAAAAAAAAAAATCCCACCAATTCCGCCACCTCCTTTGCAGTGATTATGCATTTACCTGTTTGTCATTCTATTCACCTTCTCGTTAATAAGACCTGTTTGTCATTCTATTCCCCTTCTCGTTAATTTCTTACTGGACATAATAATAATACAGGTGATGGTTTCTATATGAAAAGAATGTGTTCTTATTTCCCTATTTACAGCGCCAAAATCAATAATTCAAATGCCTACATTCCTGTCAGTATATAAACCATGTTAAAGCGGGAGTCACGGGTATAATCTGCTCAAACGGGAAAGATGAACTCCACAGACACGGCTTTGTTAAAGAATCGGACTTACGAGGATCCGCTAGGCGAAGCAGGGGGGATAATATACCCGGTCCTTGGGACAATCATGACTGCTGCAATTTTCTTTAATGGAACAGGAGCGTTTATCATGATGAAAAATAAAGAATTGCGAAAGCACAACCAGAACATGATTTACATGATAATTACTTTGACGGAACTTTTGATCGACGTATTTTATTTGTTCTTGGTATTCTGGAGAAAAGATGTGCCATACGTGTGTAGCATCGTCTTCTTCTTGTACACCGCAGGCCGACATAATGTGATATTGCATCTACTGTATCTGTGTGTTGAGCGATTATGTGCAGTGAATATGTCTCTGAACAAGATATTTCGTCGAATGATTAAGAAAAAAAGTCGACTGATTTTCTCTGGAATTTCATTAGCAGTGTCTTGCTTGCTTTTCTTGCCCACTATTGTGACATTTGGCAAACTAGTTTCACATTCCTGTGGTCCCGACATGCTTTTTGAAGAAAATGCAGGATTAATCTTGAGGATAAACAGGGCAATTTTCTCTGTGGAGATTATAGTTATATTCATCATCTATCTCTATCTCGTGAAGCGAATAAACATTCTAAGCAGAATCGTTCACCCCGAGAATGTTCCTCCAATAAACAACACTGAACAAACTACCCATGCAACATCATCAAGGAATACCGAGAAAACCACAGTGACTGAGATAAAGGTGATTCCCACGACCTCCAGCACCACAGCAGAGCGGCAAAAACCGAAATCAAAAGCAACGTTCAATGAAAAAAGCTCTACAGCAGTTAAATCGGATGACAAGCAGAAACAACCAAGCCAGGACCATGTACAATCAGTTCAAACGAAGTCACGTAAATGGAAGCTGAAGACCTTCAAAATGCTGAGCTATTCTATACTAGTTATTGTCCTCCCATCAATCCCAATGTTGGTTATGCAACTGGTAACAGCCATACAACCTTCGTTAAGAAACCCATTCACAGATTTGATCATTTCCTTGTGTAATATTTTGCACGCAATCATCTATCCTCTGGTATTTGTCATTCATGTTAAACACTGCAAATGTCAAAGAAGATAAGGTTTTGAATAGTTACAAATTGTCAGTCACTTTCTACGCTTATCTAACCTGTCCAACATTGAATTTCTTGCCTGTTTGCAATTTTTTGGGTATGATTTATATTTCATATATTGAATATTCAAGACAAACTATTTGCTCTTCACCGTGAGCTGGTCCCTTTCCAAAGCCAATGATCATTATTGCAGGCACGAAGCGTACTACTACGCGACTAGAATGGTGAAGGAACACGGAACGGTTTGGGGATGCACTCATTGGATTAGGGTAAACGTTTCAGGTTTAAGGGAGAACGGAAATATCAAAGATCGACAACCAACATTTTGGGTTGAGAACGGAAGACTTTTGGACAAAATGAAAAAGAATGAGTTGTTCTCGATTTTGAATTCTGCTATTAAGACTCTTTCGGCACTTTTATGTTTCTATAAAAATGGAAGACGGAGAATGAGGCTGAACCATACATCCTGGCATTCATTTTTCTAACTAAAGCGTGTGTTTTTATTTACTTTTATTGACATATGATTACCGTCAAGCGAAAACCACCCTTAAGAGCATTGTGACGTTATCGAGAAATCAAGCGGTAAAGTCGACGTCACGTTTTTACGATATGACGGCATGACTTTCTGCAACGTTGTTTTTTTCACTGATGTGTTAGGCGCTTCCTTGAGAAATCATGGAACTGTCAGTTCGCACTTTAAAACACACAAGTTTCATTTATCTGTTATATATTCAATTATTATATGTTATATCGGTTTAAGTGTTAATTATTGATCTTAATTAGTGTTATGTATATACTGGATTTTCCTCGAAAATAAAAATATGTTTACAGTTATTTCCCTTTCTTCGGAAATTACATCTAAAATGAAAGTCTATAGAAATGGAAATATTTCATCTGATATCCTAAATTTATGTGTGACATATATCACTTTTTTTTTTTAAAGTAACGTATGTCTGCTGCCCCCCCCCCCCCCCCCCCCAACACACACGCACCATTTGAAATATTAGATCGATATAATATGAGTTGCATTTATATAAAACAGCCGACCGATTGTTGTGCTACATGTTGATTTACTATATGTGGTGTTCACAAGTTTTATAATATTGTCATAATTTTGGAGTTTCACTAATTCTGTTCACTTGTTTATCTTGTATGCATGCTCAGCATTTATTGCTCTATACTGTTATCACAATGGGTAACGGGATATGTCTGTCAGCGTCCTACACTAGTGGTCGCCGATGTTCTCATGGGAATATAAGGATTGATTGTTTATATTCCTGATTAAGGTTAGCCATTATCGGTGCTTTATGATTTTGGCTGGGAACCTTGAAGTTTGAGGGGCATGCCCAAGTTTGAGTCAGTTCTGTATTGGAGTTTAATACAGATGGATGTCAGTTCTGCTCCGTAAGCAGATGGACTGATGTGTATATTGAACTTCAACTATTTGAAGTTGTTCAACATAAATGTTGTGTGTAAATATGTGTATATTTGTAAATAAACTGTAAATATAACATCTGCCTTATTCTTGGACAATAGCACGTTACAATATGTACTATTCCTTGATTGTGAACGTAAATATGTACAAAATAGCATCGAATCCTAAAAATAGCCGATAATGTTTACCATTGCCTAGTTACATAGCGGTACGTTTGGTACTAATTATGTCGCTCACCTTTTGTTCGCACGTACAAAAAAAAGTATCAGAATTCTAATAATTGTATTTTGGCAACACTAACCTGGAATTATAAAATATGTTTTGCAAATTACTACTTTATTTCCGAAATTAGAAAAATTAAACCGCAAAAGTTTTACTTTAATTCTACCTGTAGATTTACCTTTTAACACCCCCTCTCGGAAAAAAATGCTTGATAAACAATTGAAAATATTTTTAAAAACCTGATGATCAATCAAATTATTCTATTTCACTTATGACGTTTAAAAAAAATATTTTGTAAAAATTTTAGGATTTAGACAATATTAACAATGAATATTTTCCCACAAGAAATCTTACTAAACAGAACGCATGTGCGTGTTCTGTTATCGAAAACTGGTGACAGTGTATCAGACGATATTTCAACCGATTTAGAGACCCGGGTACCCATGTTTGTTGAAAATCAAATGTACGGTAATTTGTCTGATGACAGTGACAATGAGGGGGAAGGGACTGCCAACTTACCCCATGATCCTTGCACAGAAGATATGAAATTACGATCTTTAATTGAAAAGGTGCGAGTGTGCGAAAAACTGTATTTCTACATTTAGTTTATCAGACATCAAAGAACACATCATTTCCTTATCTGAGATGACAAGAAATGAAATTAAAGACTTTTATATCATGGCGAAGTTAAAAATAAAATCTAAATGTAGACAGTCAAAAGATGGAGATTCAAATAGAAAACGTCTTTGGTACATTTATGAATTTAAGGATGTTGAAGTATGTCGACAAAAAATTTTTGATAACACACAACATTGGCGAGATGACATTGAAATCTCTGATACATCATCTGATCACAAATGGGTTGGTTTCAAGAACTCATGGAAA